>NC_088605.1:15316755-15616755 GCF_036013475.1 Columba livia | reverse complement strand
AACACTGAGCACTAACCTGGTGCATACACGGTAACTGATGATGAAATAAGTGTGTTGCATTCGAGAAAAAGACCATGCCACAACCACACGAAATTGGAGATGGTGGTTTGTAGGTTTGCATTCACAGAAGACCGATAAATTGGAAGGAAAATTCAGAAACCAGGATGATCCAAAGATTTCAGGCTCTGGGGGCAATTGGCGAGTCTGAATCTGAAGAACACATTGTATAGTGCCTCAGAGAGTAGGGAGTTGAGAAGGAAAAGCTTATTCAGGCTTAAAAAAAAAAAAAAAAAGAAGTTATACTCTAAAGAAGGAAAAAAAAATGGTTCATTTATGCAGCCAAGCCTAACACATCAAGTAAGGAGAGTAAGAAGAAAATAAATAAGCAGTTGATGTTTTACACTTTAGTGGGTGACTCCCATTGTATGAAGCAGCCACAAATAAAAGCTTCACATCCATTTTTAACTTCACTTTTTGAGATGCTGAAACTTATTGAAGCAAAAATTGAACTAAAATAGAAGAAAGCAGACTGAAGTTGTTAACAGGCTAACAGCATGGCCATTGCCTAAGGCCAGAAATAGCTGATGGATGATATGACAACAGTCAACAGACAAATCCTCATTTCAATTGTAAATTTTGTGTCCCAGACAATTTACTCTCTTCACTCTCATCCCTACACTCACTTTTGGCAGCAGCTGCACCACCACCTTTCAGTGTTGGCATAGGTTGCTTATTCTGTATCCCTGGCACAGACCATAAACTCAGAGATTGCCACCATCAAAGTAAAATGGTGGTTCTGGAGGAACATTGTGGCAGAGGGACCAGAGGTAATGTCCAGGTGCATACTGGCCAGCCTATAGCACACTGACAAGAAAGCGAGGAATTTTCCAGGGAAAATAAATAGGGGAAGGGAGCACCTGCCTATGAGCAGATGTAGCACACAGCCCATACCACATGGAAGAGAGAGGATGCGTGGCCGCGGTGCTTTCTGGCTGAAATGTACTCTCACATCCTCAGTCCACAGGAAAAAAATAAAGTCTTCGAAAGGATACAATAGCACTTGAGCAGAAAGCTGATGGAAAAATTAGGCACTTAAAAAGAGCCACAATTAAGTTTGACCCAAAAAACCTCCTTCTTCCCTGTTGATGCACATAAATATGTGGTCACATGCTCTTCTCCACCCCACATTTTTTTAAATATAGTCACATAATTATAGACTATATGATAAAGCACACACAAACGGATAAAAGTAAAGATGCCTGGGCAATATTTACTCCTCCTTTCCTAAGCATCTGGTGGCTTTATTTGCAACCTATTGAATACTTTTTATATGTAGGATTGGTGTTGTCCACATTACAAATAGGTGAAACAGAATACAACATGCAGAGCGAACTTCCAGCCTGCTGCAAACTCGCTGGAGTCACTAGACTAACACAAGTTGATGACGTGGTCTGCATATAAAAAAATACTTTTTCTCAAATCATGTGTATTCTGGTAGAGAATTAGACAAACCAGCTCTATGGAAGAAACTTAACTTACCTTCCTTTAAAATTAAAGTGGTGAGGGTAACTATCTAGCTTCTTGTTTAATGAAAATAGTCTTCAGTGTGAAGCCTATGACTAACATGTTCAATAGGTTTCTCTTTATTGATAAATTACCATATATCTCCAAGCATGCTATAATTAGGTAATAGAGCAGAGCTCTAAACCTAATTCAATTTTTATTGATGTATCTCAGCTCTGTACCCCATCCTGTGGGACCACTAGAAAAACAAAGGGTTGTTTTTATACCTTTCTAATTTCAGAGAAACACATCATAGAAATCTTCTGGCTATAAGCTCTTGCCGAGTACATTAAACAGGGAACTCATTACTCTCACACCATTTTTTGTTATTTCTTCACCTCTTTCTGTTTGTTCCTGCCTTCTAAGCTCACATGAAACAGAGACAAAATGGGAAGGTATTTTGTCACTGCTTAGATGTTGCTGCCTGAGCTTCTGTTTCCCATTTTATTTCAGCTTGGATTCAGCTCACATATAAACTCATTGATGTGTGGAATCTGACCAAAACACAGAGAAGTGCCTGTGAAAGAATGGGCCACCTCAGCTTATTGAGGTCCTAAACAAAAAGGCATCAACCTCCCTGTTCCAGCTGGAAGGATTGAGTCTCCTTTTTTGGTGTAGTTTATTAGCCCTTGGTTTATAAGAAGTGCTGCAGTTTGCTCATGTGCTTAGCAAAGAAACCTGAAAAGAATTGAGATTCACCACTGGGATCTAATTATCTCATCCTGCATGTTATTTTGCACAGTTCAGGAGGAGGAAAATAAATAAATAAATATTATAAAAATTTGCACATTGGAATAGAAAAGTTACTGATCCAGATACCTCTGAATTTATTTCACATGGAAGAAATAATGATCTGAATAATTTTAAAGGTGAAATTCAAAAATGAAGCAAACTTTTGGCTAATCCTAGCTTTACATATTGCCCCAAACCATGAATCAAAGTGTGTTTGCCATTCAGTTCCACCCTCCTAATGACAGAGTTTCAACTAACAAACATTCAACAAACATTTTCCTCACTACCCTCCACGGTTGTTTTGCTTTTTTCTCTGCTTGTCCTTGACCACAGCCTAATCATCTCCCCAGATTGCTCTGCAGCTAATTAAGGTCAGACATTTAGGTAATGGAAAGTGATTTGTTCTGTGGACTTGGAAGAAGCCAAGACGATGCCACACACCTACCAGCTGGGAACCTGGGCACTCTGTACATCTCTGTTTTCTCAAGCACTAGGCTCCCGTAGCACACCAGGATTCTTGGGTAGTAAGTTCCAAGAGAAAAATCAAAAAGGTAGTTTGACTGAATTATCTTCTCAAATGTTACAATACACTGAAGTTTCCTTACAAAGGCAGATTCCAAAATTTGATTTCTGAATGTCTAAATTCCCTCTGAGAATTGAATAGAAATAATTTTCATCTCTCATATAAGTGCAGAAAGGTGATTTTAGCAAAATTTATGACACCAAATACCAAATATATAACTATCCCTTCACATGACAGTGAGCATGTTAAAAACTCTTTGATAAAAGGCTGGATTTCTTTAACAATCTACAGTTAGTCTGCTACTATTTTACTTCAAATATTGATGTATTTATTTTTCTGAGTTGTCTGTCACCTTTCCATTATTCTTACCTACTACTCTTTGGGAGCCTTGCGTATTTTTTCCACCAATCAGTTCAGTTTAAGGGCTGATTTACAGATAAGTCAGACTCTTAAAAAGCTGAGGCTTTTTGCCATCAGACTGGCTTTCTCAGAGCCATTAAAACTGTGTTCCCTTCTGTTGCTGTGTCTAACTGCTTGTGCACAGAAATACACAGTTCTTAAGTTAGGAGATGTTGGAAGGCATCAAATAAAATTATTATAGGCATTAATAAGAAGCTGCTGACAAGATGGCCATTGGCAGAAAACACCCTTTCTAATAAGACATAGGAAGCTGGGGTTTTACTTGCTGGGTAGACAGGAAATAATTTTGGTTTGCCATTTTATAATCAGGATTCTATTATTTCAAGTCTTGTAAAGTGACTCAGCAATAAGAAAGGACTAGGTATTTTGAATGTTACTGCAGGGCTTATGTTATGGCTTTGTTAGTTTGCAGGAATGTATATTATACTTTCATCATGAGGTAAATCTCAGCCTTTGCCTAATATATGGAAATATAAAAACATCACTGGTTAGAACCAGCAAGATTTTTCAGAGGCAAAATAAATCCACAGAACTCCATACTTTTCAGTTGACAATACTAGATCATTTGAAAAAAAAAAAAAAATGGCTGTTTCCATCTGGTCAGCATCTGTTAAGCTTCATGTCACTACAGAACATATAAGATTTTTTTCCTCTAGCATTTGCTAAATTTGACCCAATTTCACTTCGAAAATCAAGCAGATGCACATCTGAGAGAGATGAGGGAGAGAAAAAGGCAATCCTCTTTATACCTGCCCTCGGAGACACCTGTGCTGGTCATCTCTTGTATTAAATACACCTGAATTACTTGGCCCCTTCTACATGTTGATCCCAACTCTCTTAATTTCAGTTCTCAGGGATGCTGTCCTTCAATGTAAAACACTATGGAACAGAAGATATTTTATATCCTTTACTTATTAGCTGCTTTCATTGACTGTGCAAAATACAGAACCATTTATTTGGTCAAGAACAGCTTCCTAAACTTGTGAGACCAACAAGAAATGACATGAGAAAACTGGCGTACCCAGGTTTCCAAGCCAGGGCAGCAGCGCTAACTCAACCTGTCCCCATGCCCAGGATCTCTGCTCATGGTGAGGTACAAGTCAGTGGCCACTTTACAAGCCACAGTTACTGATCTTAGGTCTCTCACAACCACAAAGCCTCTTTGTAATTTATTTGATTCTCTGCACATGAAAGCTAATCACAACAGTGAACAATGCCAGTTTTACCTGTTACTATCACCTGATTTTCATACCTGTTAAACATCCAGCTTAATCTTCTATCACTTCAAGTATTGTAAAATCTTCCCTTTGAATAAAATACAGGAGACAGCAATACATGTAAAATATGTGTCTGCTGTATTAGCAGACATAAAATATTTTTGGCATCAGTGGATTCTCAGCATGGCAAAGCAGTAAATTCTTTTTTATATTAAACGCATTTTCATCCAAAATGCCTGATTATCCTGTTTATTGGGTCACTTTCACCAGCTTTATACCATTGTTATTCCACTTTCCCCAGGGAATCATTATTGATTTGAAGCAATATTAGATAAAGATGAGGCCATATCATACCTCAGAATGACTTCAAGTTTCCTTTATTTTGTGAAAGGTTGATTTAACATTAGATCAAGCATCTCTTGAGATCTTTTCATAAAATTGAAGTTCTACTGAAATATCATGTTTTGAGATAATCACATGCCTTAGAAGTCATGGACTGTGTGTATCACGTAAGATATTAAACCTGTCAAGATGTTGTTTTTAATATGTCTTTTAGTTAAGACCATATCTTGACATGAATTATTCCTAGCATAGTTTCTCACACACTGGTTCAGCAAGCAATCATCCACTACATCCATCATTTCTGTTGCTGTCTCACCATATGTCTCAGAGGGGGTGGAAGGGGGAAGTTTCCAGTTAATCATTTTTTTTACATTTGGTATGCAAATCACTTAAAATTGAATGATGTGGCAATTTCAAACAGAACTGTCCTAAGAAACACTGAAATTTTAGTACTGAGTTAAGTTTGATAGGTTTACTGGGTGGGGTTTTTTTGTTTTGCTTCGTTTTGACTGCATCTTAACAAAATTTTACGGCTAGAAAAAATCTCATGATAATATCTAGCCTATTTCCTCCTCAGAGATATGTTTGCAGAAATTGGTTTTATATTATCTTAACGAAAGGCTTCTGCTTGTAATATTTCAAACCTTCACCTGTCCTTGGCTGCCATGACATTCATCCATCTGACAAAATGGGAAAAAAAACTGCCAACTGACGGGTGAATGCTCCTCTAAGTAAATTTGTTAGCCAGGCATAAAAGGTTCTGTGCTCACTGAGGCTACATTGGCAGCCGCATCCTCAAAGGTCTTGTGATTCCTACAGGCAATGAGTAACACAGGGCAGCAAGACTCAAGACGGGACACTCGAACAATAGAGCTTTTTCTTTTAAGAACAATCTGTTTTCATCAGCCATGAATTAATCCACAGAATGGTGGCACTGCGTAGGTTGCTCTTGGCTCTCTGAAGATGCATATAATGAGATAAACAATGGTCTGTTAAGTTTCAGATTCATTTTCTAACCTCATGAAAATCTGCATACTGCTTCTCAATATTGGAAATTGTCCAGCTGTAAATGCACATCAGTAAAGCACAGAAGGCTCAAATTTAGGAAAGAGAGCAGAGCTTGCATAAAATCTTTTAAAATCTTTACACAAAATCAGCAAGGCACTGAGACCAGAATTTCTTGGCTGTGTAAGCTGGGGTGTCTATGCAGTCAGGCCTCAGCTGGACACAGAACAAGGCAGAGATGGGGAGGGTGGATATGATGAGTTTTTATCCTTCTGAATGTTTTGTAAGAGGTGTGTGCTGCGCATAGACTGTCAGGTAGTGTCTCAGGCTGCCTGCACTTTCTTTCACTGTGTATAGTAGCAGGCATCCATGGAAGTTATCACCACCACCAACAACAGGTTTTGATTTCATACTTTATCTGCAATTAAGACATATTTTATAAGCAGCTCTTTGCTTCATGGGATCATCAGGTCAGCTTGGAGCTTAGCTCATGAGACGGATACAGCAGCTTACTGATCATGTTTTCATCTTTCCATTCAACAAGAAAAGCTTCATACTTCTGATAAGGGTTCCTCCTACACAGAGCACTTACAATCCAATTAAGCAAGAAGTGGAAACAAAGGACATGGGGTCAGATAGTTGGTTTTTTTTATTTTATCCAATGATTTTTCCATATACAAGCATGCAGATATGTATGGCAAGGATGGCATGCAGATTACCTTCTGCCTGGTGACTGTACGAACTGCTAGATGATACAGTCATACTTCCTCTTGCTTCCTCTTTGATCTATTAAATTTTGAAGTTTTTTTCTGCATAGTGGAAGAGCTTCAGTCAGAGAGACAACAGATGCTCTCTGCCCCCTCACTCCCCACTCTGGCTCCTGTACCAGCATCATAGCGTTTGGGCCTCTCATGTCAGGGAAAGGCGAGAGATTTGGGTTTGAACCATCTCCATTGGGGCAGGAAGCAGAGGTGGAGTCTCTGACACCCTTCACAAGTGATCCAGCTCCCGCCATTAAAAACAAACAAACAAACAAACAAAAGAAAACACCAAAAAAACCCAACACATCACATATAATTTCAGGCAGCTCTAGAGTTTAGGTCCTTCCATGTGTGAGAGCTGAGAAAATTACTTCAAAAATACAGTTTTCAGTATATGCACCTTAGTTTTGCTTATTTTAGACACTTGCATCATTTTTACTGGAGAACCTTGTACTGGAAAGCAGCCCCATTAATTCCTGAGCAAAAGAGTTACAAAACTGCATTCCCCACTATTGACAGAGGAGTGGCTGTTTCTCAGGCTGCCTCTATATTACTAGTGTCCAAATTTCTCAGCTGAGTGTATTTCTGTTATTCAGAAACAGAAGGTCTTGTGGTTTAGTGTCTGTGTGGGCAACTTTATGCAGCATGAAGTAGTTCTTTAGAGCTAAGCTGTGCCACTGCTCCCAAAAATTATTAAGGTATTTCTCTTACACACCAATACTTTGAAGCTGGACCTGAATGTTCCCGAGGCACAGCAGGGAGCTCCAATTCTCTGAATCTTCATTAAAATATTACATTCTGTTTCAAACAAAGAATACTTGGCTGCCCTCCGCAGATACCTGCCTGCCACCCACAGGCACTGAGCAGTGACCCACAACTGTCCTTTTAGGGGACTGCAGCTCAAAAACCATCAACCAAAATCTCTGTGGGTCAAGCTGGTATTTGGGTCTCAGAGTATTTTCCTGTCAGGTGTAGAGCAGCTAGGTGCAAAACTGCCTGAAGCAGAAGGGCTTCCTCCCACTGCATTCCTGTGCTATATGCAGGAGGAGAAGGTACCATCTTTGTCCTAGATCAGCTGGAAAATTATTATCTTGCTTCCCTAAAAAAACAGTTTTTTTCTATTTCACTGTTAGAGCAAGGTCTGAGGATGTGACTCAAAGCTTGATTAATCTCTTACAAAAGGAACAAAGAACCAGATGTGGATGGAAAAGGTAGAATAGTCTTTGGCCAGGAACCTCAGCTGAGGAAGGCCTATGGAGAGCTCCACTTCACACTGGTCCTAAGGGGAAAGGACACTTCTTTAGCTGAAAAAATAATAACGCTCTGAAAGGCATATATTTTATTTTCCCTGGGTAACTCACGGACCTTTTACAATGGCAATAAAGTTTTAATTTAAAGCATGAATGATGCAATTTTTCATGAGGTAATGCTTGGTTTAGTCTCTGGCAGCTCTTTGGTCCAAATCTCTTGGTCTTCACTTTTCATGGGCCATTAATGAAGAGATGAACTGCAGAAGAAAAGCTTGATCCATTAAATCCATGCCATTCGTTCTTTTGTCCTCTTTATCTATTGTACCCAGATCCAGGTAGTAACTGGAATTTTCCATAACCACCTACTGGTTATTCCATTTTTCTTTCCTCTTTGGGCAGTTGTTATTTTAGTCAAAGCATAACTTTTGCCTACAAGAACTCCTGCATGTAGAGGAAACTTGCTATGAATGCTGATATTTTATTGACTCATTTTATTTCTCAAAAAATGCTATGACTTTGCATAACTCTTGATCTGGAATGTATTGTTTTGTTGCCTAAAGAAACATTAATCATAAATTCAAGAAAGACAGGAGAACAGAAATAACAAACATGAAACTGGAACAAGAAATGCATAAAACATTGGCAAGATGTAAATAAATTCACCAAACATGCCTGTTAAATCCTAAGAATATCAACGATTTTACAGAAATAATTGCTTACATGCTAAAGCAAAATGTTTCTGATCGTGACTGTTGTATTCTGTTTTGATAGCCCAGGATATTTCACTATCTGAAGCACTGAAGTAATTTTCCTTTCGAAGTAAAAAGAAATATCAGATACATAAATAGAACAAACAACAAAGTTGTTGTTTTTAAAAAAAAAATGAAGAACAATTTTGAGTCACTTATTTTATAAAAAGATAATGAAACTAGTTTTTTATTCTGGAAAAAAAATGCTATGAACTTTTTTAGCATAAATAGATACTTATTTTAAAATCTTCGCTTGACAAGCTATTTTCTTTGAAATATGAACCCAGAAAATTCTCAACCACTTCAGCATCTGAGATCCTAAAAAGCAATTACTTCTCCTTGGTCACAATTTGTCTGTGATAGCCATTTTCCTACCTATAAAACATCCAAGTCTGCCTTCCCCTCCCCACCATGGTGTTGTGGCAGGGGCAGTCAAAACTGCCACTCGTCCTTCTTCTCTGCCCTGATGAAGGTTAATCTACCCACACCAATGGCAGGAGGAACCAACAGCTGTTGTGAGAGACTGATCAAAATGTCCCCCATCTTGTAAAAACTGTCCGGTCGGGGAATCTCTGTCTAACCACAAGGAGGTATGATTTGTGCTGAAGAGGCTGTAACTGAAGACATGATCTTTCTGGTGAGTGTCCCCTTTCTTTCCTTCTGGGGTATGAGGTCCTGGCACAAAGCTGAGGGAAGCAGAACAGAACAGCTCACACACCCGTGGTGTCTGACCACACTGGCATCCCACCACATGGCCAGAGTCTCTAGGGAGGAGTGTAAGGGAGGGAAGGAAGAGCAGTGCCCTTTTGCTCTTCTGGTGCCTTTTCTGTATTTACACATGGGCAGGAGATTCAGTATCAGGTCCTTAAGTCAGGTTTGTCGCTTCAGCCTAGGGGGTCTGGTACTGTCACCCAGCATGGAGGAGTTCAGAAAGTGCACACCAGAAAAACTATGTTTTCAAAGTCAAGAAAAAAAAAAGAAAAAAAAAGAGAAAAGGATTACAAGAGCTGAGGAAACACTATAAAAAGGATTTACCTATTCTCTACCTGTGTCACTTGTAGAGGATTTGGATGGAATCTAGCTGCAGGGAGTCAGTTGTTCTGACTGTGTATACAGTAAGGACTGCACAAATAGGCATAGTCTCCATTCATATAATTCTGTCAACCTCTTATTTCTATACATTACACAGAAGCACCAGATGCTCATGTTGCATAGCCTGCCTGCTTCCACACTTCGTACAGCACTCTTCTTCAGCAGGAAATTGAGCCCACAGTCAACTTCGTTATATGGATTTTCTTCTTAGGAGCTGCTAACATCAGTTAAGTCAGAATGCCAACAAAAGGCAATACTTTTTTCTGAAGTTAAGGGGGAAAAAAATCCAGCAGCAATGAAAGTGCTAAACTTCATTCTAAAGAAGCTTCTAGTGCATATCACTGTTTCTCTGTCTTTTCTTTCTTCCCTACGAAGACATGAGTAACTCACATCCTATCTAACGTGGCACTGACCCGTTAAAAACGCAAAGAACATTTTTAACAGAAAGGAGAGAAACACTAAATAAATGTATACTTATTTTGTTTGTCTCTCAGAATATCCACACAGGCACACACACACAGAGCTTTCAATACTATTTTACTAAAACAAATCTTCAGACCTCCAGCAACAAATAGCCAGTCACTTATTAGTAAGAATGCAAACGGATATTGCAGAGCCTGACTACTTGTGCTTTTGAGATATAAATATCAAAATTGCCTTTTGAAGAAGTAAAATGCAAAAGCAGTTAAAGTTCAGAATTCATTTTTCCTCTTCTTTTGATAAATGCATTTACATTTTAATTTCCAGTGTTTTCAATTTTCAGGAGTGAAAGCCTGTATTTCTGGATGAAAAGCACAATAATAAAATGTTCTCCAGTCCATAATTTTCTTGTAATTCACAGAAATTATCTGAGGGCATATAGCTCATGACAATACATATTACAGTGTTCAGTGCAAAGAAATCAATTGTTAGGGCTGCAATTTCAAACATATGTATATTAATGAACTGGCTGTGGCTTCATTAGAAATTCCTATACAGTTTTTTGCTGACATAGAATCATCAACACTGTAATCTTACAAATCTGCAAAGATTGTCAGAAGTGTGTACATTATTTCACTTATTCAATCAATATGTGTCAATATCAATTACACTGCAGAAATCCATGTAATAGTCCTATTTTTTTAAGTACATATGGCACCATAGATTATGAAAAGAACAGAACGATGCAACATGCCATGTCTTACATAATTTGGCAAAGTAGTGGGACTTTATTTATAAGAAGAACATAATATAAATCCTTTTCTGCTTTTACTGCAATCAGTTCCCTTCCTGTGCTTGAAATGATAATGCAGATTTTGCTAACATAAAAAAAAAAAAAAGGTCCAAGCACTGGAAACACTGTTGGTCTTTATCCATAGCGTGGAATGGATTTTAGCTACACACCTTAATCACTCTGGCTACTAGAAACTGAAGAAAAAATTATTGTGACTTGCCAAACAGACAACAGCCTCTACAGTTAACAACTGTTCAATGCAGCACCAGTCATAAAATATAAGATTTGTGTGCAGAGCTATAAAAAACATACAGACTCTATTATCAGAAAAACTGATACATCAATAAATAACAGAAGTTGAGAAACCAGAAGATAAGCCAAAATACGTAGGAGGTCAACAAAAGTCTGGTAGATAAAGCTTGGAAGCGAGGCTGAAAAAACAGCAGAGAATGAAGACTGCATTCAGCACACTGCTGAAGAGCAGAGACAGGCTGCAAGCAATAACAGCCTTCCCTGGGGAAGCCCACGATTTGATTTCAGCACGGAGAGCTTGCCACGGTGGGGACCTGTCCCTCTGCCCGTGCTAAGGCAGCCCAGGGAGCCCTTTGAAGGCTTGTTCTTCAGGGAGACTGCATTCTTCTTTATTGCTGATACTGCAATGAGGTTTTTTCTGCTTGCAGCAGACACCTTGCCCTGCTCACATTCATTTCTCTTTCCCACTCTAAAGTTTCATGTTCTCCCTGCCTAGGTTTGTGGAAGCTCCCACCTGCACTCCTCACATCTAACTTACTTACGTCTTCTGATCAAGTTTTATTTTTCAAAACTGATCCACATTCTCCTCCCCACATGGCTGTCAGGTCTGTTATCCTCTTTCAGTAGAGAGATGGGACTAAGATGTACCTATAGCCCTCCCTCCTTCAGGTCTAGTGCTGTGGGAAGACCCTTCCCATAGGCATCCTCCTCCACCTCATCCCACCTAGGGAGCAGAGAAACTCTTTTAGAATAGGAAGTAGAAAAGCCTGGCCTTAGCAAGACAGTGTCAGAGAGCTGGTTTTATAGAAATACAGCTAAGGGTAAGGATCAAGACCTATTTAAGCCAGAAGCTAGGACTGGCACTAATGTCTTGGTTGTATAGGAGGCATGAACCCCATCACACTGGAAACAAAGCCACATCTCCCCCTCCCCCAAATAAAAAATAAAATAGTTGGTCTAGGAGACTAACTTCTTTTAAGAAAAAAGTCAATAAACATAAGGAAAAGATTACATAACACAACACTTGCTCAAAAATGTAGTGTCCCCTGATATAAATGATACAATTTCTTTTGAAGAGTAAAGTCCTTTATAAATAGGAAGTATATTCACTTCTACAGTAACTATTCCTCTTTATATTTGCATAATTATACATATTATTCTAAACAGTGTTTGTGTAGTTATTGACATAGTGATGTTATCAATACATTTTTCCCGAGAAAGTCTGTACTGAACCAGTGCTGAAATCTGAGTATTTTAGTGGAATCAAATGCATTGCACTTGTTCACTCCCAAGATCATACCCTTCACATTTTTGGAAACTTAGCCAAGATTGTTGTGTTCGCTCATCCTAAATTTATTTGACCTTAATCCATGCTTGATGATGCACTGAGAAAGCCAAAAGGGACATAGCAGACATAATAAGAGATGTGCCTCATGGCAGGGAGCATTTTATTCTAATGATTATTTATAAACTCCTTCAGTTCCCCAAGATGTGCTTTAGGAGTTGATTATTGTGTTTTTTTCAGCATTTTAGAAGCTGTTCTTAATCATATGACAGATTTTTCTAGATGCTAGAATCGGTTGAGTTTCTGATTAATTTTGTATCAGTTATGATAGTAAGAGGTGATACTTGCCCCTAGTCACAGCCCGTATAGCCAAAGAAAGGCAACATCCCTCCTGAACACCTACCCCTAGTACAAGGAGGCAGTTGAGAGGCTTTATGAGATAAAAGTCTCTTTGATTTCTCCAGATATTTTTTTTCCAAGTTAAGGCTGCAGGACTTGGCTGTGAGTTTGCAAGTGCCAAGGAGCTGAACTGAGTTTTACTACTCCATTACTCATGTGTCTCTATTTTTCCCCAAACCCTTTATATAGCTGCCACAGTTCCTCTGCACCTTGCAAGAGATGGATGAGTCAAGAAACACCTCTTTAGCAATACCTGTAGCACTCACCAAGTGCCAAGTCATCTATTTTATGTAGAATAAAAGCACTAGCTCTGTGTGCTAGACTGCAGGCCAACTGTCCTGTAAATAAATCCTGGTCTTTCCAAGTTGACCCTCTGTGCGCATTTAAACACTTCATCCTGCAGGACTCAGGGCTGCACCATGATGCACAACAGCTGCAAGGAGGAGTCTGCAGCCACAGACAGTTCTGCAGGAAAGTACCAGGGACATCAGCAGAGATAGCTTCCCAAAAAAGTTAATTACCAAAGTAGGGATTAGAATTTGACCACTTCTGCCTCTGACCAGGAGGTCACTGCTTTCTCTTCTCGCCCAGGTATGACCTGGGAGTTTCAGGAGCTGAGGTTTCCCTCACTGTTCTTCTTGGTAGCTAGCCACAGTGGACAGTGGGTCTGTGGTGGGGTAGAGAGGACAAGGGAAATAAATAGCATGGTAAGACAAGGCTTGCTGTTACCTGTATATTGTATTCTCCACTACCAATGTTTGGCAGAGATGCTTGTTTCTTAGGAACCACTGAAGCTATTTGCACACTGCTTGTACTGCAAAATGGCTGATTGTTCGTATTCATAGGCAGAGCTAATTTACCTTTCTGCCAAAGCAATTTTCATGGAAAACAGACTTTTAGACAGCAACTGCAAAAAATACCTTCTTTATAGAAAGACAACTGACAATCAGTAACCCCCCTGACCCCAGTCCAAAAATGTAGCTTTTATGGAGGAGTCTGAAATAATCTATGATGGGTGAGGAGAGGGAAATCACTGCATCCTTTCAGGATTACTTTTTGCTCTTCTAGCATGTACTTCTCCAAGGGGCTGGATCCTGCAGGATGTCAGCAGTTGCTGTGGTTTCTGTGCATGCTGTGATGTCACCGCTGGTCCAACAAGGTCAGATAAGATGTGATGGAGGTTGTGCAGACCAGTGGTCCCACACAAGTGCTGTGCCCAGGACATGCACAAAGACACTGAGTATGCAACTTGCAAAAACCTGGGGGATTTTATAATATATATATAATAATTCGTTAGTGAATTATTATATATATAATAATTCATTAGTGGCCACACTATGACTTTCTTCCAAGATCAGGTTCTCCCACACTTTTGCAAAGCTATGCCACAGCAAGCTGCAGGAATGGGCTTATAACGTGGAAACAGCTACCACGGTGAAAGTACAGTCCTGCTGCACTGCAGCCAACTGCAGAACTGCCTGACGTGAGCAGGATGGGCATGTATGGGACTGAATTAAGCCCACTGTCTCTTCTGCAGCACAAGCACTTCCCCTGTTCCCTTCATCCCCCCCATTTAAGTGCAGGTACAGAAGTTTCTCGCTCAGCTTAGGACTGTCTTCAACCCACAGCCTGTGCAGAACATCTCAGCACATCTGAGCTGTTAATACCTGCCCTCCACGTGACCTTCTGCAGCCCACAGTACCATGCCCTGGATTATCCCAGGTACAAAGTGAAAACAAAATACTTAGAGTGGGCTTTGGTTTTCTTAGTCTGTAACTTCTGGATTTGGTGGGCTTTTCTGCTTGCAGTTGAGCTGACTTTCACAGCAAATAGCATAGATTAAGTTCTGTGCTCTGAGCAGGGATTTCTCATTTCATACATCATTTATAACTTTCTGCAGTGATTCCACAAAGTCAGTATCTCTCCATAACACAAAGAAGAGAGGGATGGAAAATATAGCTGAAAAAGTGACAAACCTGCAAATTGCATTTATGTAGAGGTCTGGTGCCACAAAGCTTCTATAGCAATTTTATGGAAACCTAGCAAATTCAGTATAAATAAATTTGCAGTTTAGGAAAGTTATGCGTTTATGGATTTCAGCATGTACCATATTACAGCTTAGTAGAGATGATAAATATCTCTCACACAATATGGAAATTAAATCTGCTCTTCTATTTTGTCAGATCAGGTCTTTGGCTATGGCACTCTGGGCATAGATTTTGCTGTTCTTCTCTCACAGAAGTTGCAGTAGCAGTGAAAAATCACACAAACAAAATCCACTTTTGCAAAGGTTGCAAATAGTAAGTACCTCAGATTGCTCTATAACTGGCAAGTGATGTCTTTTTCATTTTCTGTTTCTCTAGGATATTCTATCCATCACTTATTACCAGAAAGTGAACAGAGGCTACTATGGAAGAACCCCAGTACATTTTGGTGACATCCTGATTTCAGTGAAAGAAGCAGCAGAAATCCCACAGGTTTTATTAGAGTCACAAACTGCTCCTTTGTACTCAATGCTTGTTTTTATAGTCAGAGCCAGTTGCAAAAATGCTGGTCCTGATCCCACTCTCATAGCTGGATAATCAGGATTTATTATGACCTAAATTAGTGAAGTCAGAATGGTGTAAATGAGAGGAGAACTGGAGCCATCTGCTGTGAATTTCCAGACATCAAAATGCAACTGAAGAAGTGAGAGATTTTCTTACCAGCCTTCAATTCCTAATGGGTCAATGTTTACGAAGAAAAGTCCTGTCGTGCCTGTCACCCATATTTAACTGTATCTTCAGTCAATAGGAATAACATCAGTAGTACACACACGTTCACGAAAACACACATAAGAAAATATAAAATTGAATTCAGGTTGAAATGCTTTTCATTTCAGTACAGCATATTGCCATCAGATAAAGAAAAAATATATATTATTCTCTGTCTAGCTCTTCCAAAGGAAATAATACCAAAGATTTAAGAACATGCATTGGCTTCCTTCCTGATAGGATTTAAAATGTTCTTTTCCAATGTAAGTGCAAAACCAAATATTAGGGTTGAAAATCAAGCACACTAGTCACGCACATTCAAAACTCATGTGAAAAACTTGGACCTGCTGAAGCCAGTGGCACAATTCCCACTGACTTCCATGGGGCCAAGATTCCATCCAGTGTTCCTTGGAGAACATTAAATTGGTCACATTATGTATCTCATTTAATGGACTACACTAACAGGCATGATTTATAAAGATTTACATTCAACAAAGAAATAAATTGCATTGTGGAAAGTATTTAAATTAATGTATCTGTAACAATAGGATCTCTAAATTAGGGTAGCATTCAAACTCACATTTTTGGTACTGCCTGACTTCCTGCTTTCCAAAGAAGTATTTCAGTAAGGGAACTTTGAACTTGATTTCCCGCTTTTCCCACAACAGAACAGTAAAGCTATCATCTAACATAGGAGTTTTATCAAAAGCTTTCTTAAACAAACAAAAAAAAAAAAAAAAGAAAAAAAAAAGAAAAAACTTCAATTCAGAATATATTAAGGCACAAAATGTACAGAGACATGAGTAAATGTTCTTGTTCTAATTTTTCTCAAACCAATTCCCTGCTTATTGTTAACTCGATTACAAGTCTACTGGCTGCCAGTAGGATTGGGATCCAAATTTTTCTGCTAACCAAGTGAAATTGTTTGGATAGTACAGTCAGAATTTTTAACATCTTAATCAGTTTTCTTTCTGACTTTTTTAATAACAAAAGTAATTGGGTACGTTAAAACCGCAATTTTTTAAAGTCCAAGACAAACATCATAATACAATATCCATTTCTTTAGGGAAAATTTTAGTATAAGAATGAAATTAATAGGATCTTATTGACATTACTTCAAAAATCTATAGCAGTTGACAGATTAATCTACTTTCTGTAAGTTTTGTTGCATCTTAATTTTATAGGAGGGCTGGAATTACATATTCTGTTACACAGCCACTACACCTTTTAAAAGGTTATGAATTTCTTGTCACTTCATAGTGGCCAGAACAAACAGATAATTTGATTTGCTTTCTTATATTGCCAAGCTGGAACATTTACCTCATTTCGCCTTGTCTGGTACCTTAGTTGGGCCTCAAGCATCCCAGTGCACAAGATATCAAGTTGTTGTGCCCCACCTGTCACCCCAGGCTGGTCACATACTCCGGCGACTCTGCAGCCATGGTGGGTTGACTAGCATGGGATGGGCAGGTGATACCGGCACCCTCTGTGCTGCAAACGGTGGGAGAAAACAACTGAACCACAGCACAAACCCTGCAGATTCCCGGTGTGGGCAGCCACGGGCATGCAGGCAGGCACTGTGCTGGGACGTGGGGCACCACAGCACCCAGGTGGGGCAGGAACTCCTCTCTGAGCCCCGAAACAGCCATCAGGAAGGCCCCGAGCATGGGGAAAGCATGCACAAAACAACCTTCGAGAGTGATTTTTAACTTCCAGGAGCAAATAATTGGCACCCCCACCCAGCCCCAAACAAAATATTTCCAGGCAAATCTGTAACGAAAGGGAATAAAGTCTGACCACTGCAGGCAACTGTCAGAAACTCTAAATAATGAGATTCGGTTATGGGCATTTCTTAATGCAGAACAGCAGTAGCAATGAATATGCTGGGACAATATGTGGTTTTTTATTCTCTTTCTGTGGAAGAAAATAAATGAGGAACTTCATATATTCGCTGTCTCCAAAGCCAAGAAAGAATAATCACAACCACCCAGCATAACCCGTTGCACAAGCAAGTTGTATAACTTCTTCTGAGTGCGCGATTAAATATTCTTCTAAAAGATGTGCTTTACTTTTGCCATAAACACATCAAGAGATGCTGAATTTACCACATTCCTTGATAAATTATTCCTTTTCTCCCTGCTAAGAAACCTTATCTTCTTTCAGGATTCATTTTATCTAGCTTCAATTTGCAGCCATCTTGTAATGCCTTTCTCAGCAAGATTGAAAAATCTTCAGCAAGAGCCTTACTGAAGAACTGGGCTGCATTTTTGTTGTGCATTAAGCACCCTTCCTTCAAGCCGTCTCTCAATGCACCCTTTGATAAGGAGGTTAATCTGTTTGCAGCTTCTCACATCATGACACTGCACGTTCAGCCACTGGATCATGTTTGCAGCCCCTCTTTGCTTCATAGCCCTTGGAGTCCTGTCCTTTAAATAATATTCCTGTTTTGTCTCACACACACTGCTGCAATCCTCACAAACCAGGGCCTCCCAAAGACACCATCAGGATTCTTTCTCCTGCAAAGCTCTCAGGGAAACCCAGCTGCTAACCACTGAAATATTATCTGCTGCTCTGTCTTCCCTGCCCTCCAAAATGGCTTGACAACAATAAACTTTTACAGCAATTTCAGTACCTAGGCCCATTTTAAATAGCATCAGCTTGTTTTAAACCTCATCTTATGAACACACTCTGTGCTGGATCTCCCCTTGAAGTATCATGGGAAATACAGACCATCACCATAATTGCTTAGGTTCCCTTCTCCTGTCTTTTCTGTTATTAATACTTTTCCCAACCATGACAGCTTCTCACCACAATGGTGCAAGGGGAGGTTTGTCCATGGGGCTGGACAGGTTCTGCCCTCCCTTCCTCGCCCCCCTGCTCTCACACCCTCAGCTTCACCTCCCTTCAAATATTTGATACCATGCCTCACAATGTAATTTTTCCTCATCTGTGATCTTTTTTTTCACAGTGGAAAGAGAATACAGTTTATTAGTTGGATTCTGTGTGTTTTTCTCAATATTAGAAGAAGCCAGCATTTTACCAACTAAAGGAAATTTATAAACAGCCAACTTCTAAATTAAGCAGATGGCTTATTAAGAATGAGCAGTGACTTCTTTGGCACACAAAAACAGTTTTAATTCTTTTTGTATTATAATATTACTGGCTTTGTGTGTGTGTTACAAGTAAGAAGAATGACAGTTATCATAGACGCACAATGTTAAGCAACAAATAAAGAAAAAATCAATTTTGTGGTTTTGTTACAAATTGCAAAGATCTTATTACCTAGCCTTATATGTGTATAACAGAACTAAGTAAAAAATCAAACTCGTAGTGAATTCACTAAAAACCAGTTTCATTTGTTGCCAAATATTTGCAAAACTGATCCAGACCTGCTAGACATAAAAATCACCGTACTAGACTTGTGAAGTGACTGCTGACACCATGGTGCCCCTTCTTCAACTAGCTCAGGGTTAGATTGCTCAGCCAGGATGTAAGTAGTCTAAGTTAGATTGAAATATAGACAATTCTCTCCTTAGAAAGTGAACAAAAACCTCTTAGCATGCGAACAAAAACCTCAGTAATTCAGACAGCCCAAATATGTAGCCTAAACAAACAATCCCATATGAGAAAGTCTTAACTTCATAATTGCAAAAATTAGTAAAGACACATTTTCTTGCAGTGCTGGACAAAAATCTGGAGGACTTTGTTTCACTTTTCATCAAAACTCTCCAAGAAAAGCTTCACACTAGCTTCATGCATATTATATATATATGGACAAAAATGTATTAATAAGCTGTAGATCTGATATTAGAATACAACTTTAATTTCTATGAAGCTAGGCTATTTGGTTTCTCTCCATATATCACATCTTATCAGAAGACTGGAAACAGTACACCAGTCTGAGTCAAAACCTCACATGCCCAATATTTCCTAAGAGATAAAAACAAATTAAAAGCAGACAAGCTTGCCTACTACTCACCTAAAGACTGCGGCTGTTCAGCTGAACCAAACACCTGAGTCAAATCCAGAAACTTGTGAGATTTCCTTTTTTTCATCAGTGTACTGTATGAAACAAGCAGCTTTGAATATACTTGTTTGAAACTGAAGAATATTACTACCTAAGAAAATTAATACACTTAAGGAATACTAATACATCTATATCTAAGTGAAAGGTATGATAATTCATCATCTGAAATCCCTATTGGTATTTTCTTCACAGATAGAGAGCTACCAAGCATTGCAGAATTCTTTTCAGCAGAAAAAGGGGATTATTGCAAAAACTCTATACACACAAGCAAGCTGGCATTTTTATGGCCAAGTATTTGCATGTTTGTTGATTATTCAGTGTCTGCAGCTTCCAGAAACTTTAACCAAGAACTCACTGTGGCAGGGGAAAAAGTTACTACCTTAGTCACAAATATATTCCCACAATGGAGAGTTTCCCAAATTTTCTCAAGTTAGCCTGCACTGTACTTTTCTAGAGTGATGTTGCTGACACTGTCATGAGATATTGGTATATTTAAGCTAAGCCTGAGGATTTCAAAAGACTTTCAAAGAAAGAAACCAAATGACTTTCTACAACTGAGTCTCCGTCTTGACGTTATGAATAATGAATTTGCAGTAATTTCATTTAAAGAGAAGCAGAGAAAAAGGTCAGTTCAAACATGGGAAAGTAAGCATTGTGATTCTATCAGAAATCATGTTGAAAGGATTCATTTTTTCAAAAACAAACTAAAAGAGCAGCTAAAAATATTAATCTTCTTCCACAGATGTTTGATTAAAAAAGCATGAAAGGAGCCCCCAGCCTGTACAGATACACTGCCACATCCAGTCTATGATTCAATTAGACAAAGAAAGCACATATACGTAGGCTGAATTTTTCTTCAGTCATTGCCCACTTTCCATAGGATCTTACAGGTTGGAAATGCTGCAGGAGCTCAGTGCCACACCGAAGGACGCAGCACGGGCTCCCACTGCTGCAGGATTTTAACCAGAGTAATGGGAGACAACTGTGGCATTTTCTTGCCACCTTTTCCAGGTGTTAACAGGATAGTACATGGAAAGAGAGCACATCACAGAGTGATTTGATTTTTGAAATGTCTTTAGCCAGCAGGGCAGCAACTGAGTGCATTTCTAATACCCATATTTTATCTGATCATCCTCTTTAACCAACAATAGTTTTAGACACTGGTGGGTGTCTACATATCCTTTAAGTAGCTGGCCTCTGTTGTAATAAAACGTGGTATTTTCTATCTTGTAGCTACACTTCACCCTAAAGGGCTGTCATTTGTGCATTGGCCATACTGGATAACATTTATCCAGAGTAACAGTGATTGATATTTTTAAGTCTTAAAATATTAGCAATGTGGCAAGCATCTAATTGCTATATTTGGTCTAAAACCAGAAATAATATCCAGTCTGAGCTGAATTAGAAGCCAGACAGTGATAAAACCAAGAGGATTTGTGTGTGTGACAGTGCACTTGATTTATTGCCTCAGACTGCAAGCAGTAAAAGGCAGTGTCAGTACTCATTTTCAGGTGACAAAAGGCATAAAGAGGTTATTATAAGGACTCTAACAAGTTTCTACAGGCTTGATCTGGGAGAAGATAGTCATGTTAGTTGTTACATAGGGATGGGGCAGAAGCACAAGAGACTAACTGGCCAAGGAGGAGATTCCCAGAAAGCAGCTGAAGGCTTCAGCCGCCAAGAGCTGTACATACCCAAAACACAGATTTTCAAAGCTTTTATCTAGTCTTGAGACATTTTAGCTAATAAACAGTAAAATCGCCAAGGCACATAATGTTTTGCTCCCAGGCAAAAAACCTGTGCTCAGAAATGAAGAGCTCAGCACTAGAGCTCATGCCCAGTTCCCAGCAGGACTGACGCAGTAAGGTCCCTTGTCTCTCTCCCTGGTGAAGCCCCACAAGGTCACGAATCCTGGCAAGATGTACCTAAAATAGAGCAAACAGTGTTCCCTTTGGGTCACTCATGGGCCCTGTCAAGGGAAACGTGCTCAGATCCCTGACACACAATCCGTTGCTCAGAGCAAGACCCAAGCATCCATCTCCAGGATACCCAGAGGCAAGCTGCTGGCAATAAAAACCAATGGCAAAATCTCAGCAGAGCCACATATTTTACACTTGTCTCTTCTATGCTTTGGGTGGGCCACTGAAAAAACACAGTCAGTTAGGTTTCACCCTGTCTAATTTCAGCTGCCTGAAAGTTAAGTGTCTGTTCAAGGGGGTATTGCCAGCACAAGGAGAGAGACATTTGCAGGAGGCAATTTATTCCATGCATCTCAAAGACTAGCCTTAGGATCAGACAGCTCACAGCCCAGAGGGCTGTCTTTCTCCCAGTGATTTGGGATCTATCTGTACCGCAAGATGGTGCAATCCATGGTGTGTCCTGTAGTCCAGGTCACCCTGTCATCAGCCCAGAGAAATGCTGAGGCTGCTGGGGTTTCCCTCCAAAACGGGGGCTCAGGTTTTCCTGCAGAAACAGCCATGGCATGCAGAGGGACAGCAAAAATTCTAGTTTTGCCCTACGGTGCAGCTGGGTTGCAGCTGGAGTAGATATCTGAAGATGAGGACCATGGAGGGTATTACAGTGCTATTTATTGTGATATAAACACAGCCTGTATTCATAGCTTAGGTAAGGACCATTTTAGCCAGATGGCTAAGGCGAGGGGAGATGAATCCAGAATTTAATGATACATACCTTAATGGTACTTTTAATGTCACTTATGAAACAACACCAGAATAAATGCTGAACACACACTCTCACTGTCTTTCAGACTGAACTCATGCTAATGTCAAATATGTTTTAATGCTGATTACTTTCTTGAAAATGTAATATATTACAGTAGATTCTATACAAATATAGTGCTGAATATGAAGTAGCTGCATTGAAATATCACTTAAAGGGAACTTTACATAAATAAGAAGAAAGCTGGTAATATTTGAGTTTACTTTTTTGTTAGCATTTAATATTACAGTGTACAGGTACCTTTATCAGTGCTTTGTTTACCATGATTAAGTCTTTAACATTATGTTACCCCAATGTTAGGGAAATTCTACACAAAATGAATGGTATTTTGCGTATTATATTCTTTACTGAGCATCACAAAGAGGTGAACTAGGTGAGGACAGGCCTGTTAACCAAGTACACTTATTCTCAGGTTTTTACAGGGATTTTTTTAATTGTCTCAAGGTTCTGCAGGATTTATGAGCTTAGCCATAGAGCTATCTGCATGACATAGGGTAGATGAGAGAAGAGACGTGCACCATCAAAAAAAGTTATTTTCACTTACAAATGCTTGCTAAAGAAAATGCTTCAAAAGGTACTGGAATAGCTATTCTGTTGCAAAACGGGAATTTAACTAAGGTGCTTTGTTTTATAAGCATTTAAAATAAAACTAATGTGTGTCTGATGTACGGCAATGAAGTATGGGCTGAAAAATCAACTATTCTGAGCAAATAAAACAATTCTCCCAGAGCTGTCCTCTGTAATCCAAATTTATTTTAAGAAAGCAAGTTAAGACCTTCATGGCCTCTTAGAGAACTGAAGTACTCATGCAGCTCCCTCATCCAGCCCATTCCAGAGGTACAGGGCTATCACTCGGCTCTTGATCTTGGGTAACATCCACATCTGTACCACCAAAACACTATCCTAGCAGACTTTTGCTTAACAACTATATGAGTTTCATACCAACTTAGCCAAGAGACTGAGTGAGCTTGAAGATCTTTGGTTTTCAGTTATTACCAAAGTCTTCTTTTGAGGAAAATTGGGCAGCAGTAGGAAACTGTCTCCCTCATTTCTGCCCTTTCTTCAATTATTTGGCGGTTGGTGACACGTTGGGCTGTATGGTCTCTTCTCCAGATATGCCTGGCCACCAATAAACAGAACTGCCAATAGCCTTGGGGGAAAAAAAGAAAACAAACAAGCAAACAAACAAACAAAAAATATATATACACACATAGTTTGACAAAGTGTCTGGCAAATTCAGTCAGTAGCGGTAACTATAGCTATCTGGAAATACTGGACAACTGCAAATTTCTGCTACATGGGTTGACTCTACAGTGCATGGGAACCTTAGCACTTTTTGGTTTTGTTTCTTATATCTGCTGTCTTTGCTGCATTGGACATTCCGCAGTCATACCTGGAGTGCAGCGTCCTCAACACATCAACAGATGTAAAACCTCTCTTATTTACAGTAATCATTGTGTACGTGCTGCATGGCACATACACACAAAGCCTTGCCCAAGAGAAAAACAGAAGCCCAGCTTCCATGGAGCTGAGCCCCTTAGAAAATACTGGCTATGAAACCATCAGGTAGAAAGGCAATTGGTTCTGAGGTTTAAGAAAAGAAGCAAAATAGGTGCATATGCTGCCATTACAGCTTTAAAAGAACATTTTCTCTTCTGGGGATGCAAACAGGACAGAGCCCTGCAGTCCTGGACCAGCCCTGCTATCCGTTCAATTCTTTGAACCTTTGTCCAGCAAATGCTGTATAGAAAAAAAAAATAGCTTTTTACCATCTACCTACAGCATGTGCCGTCACGGGTTCACTAGAGCGGTTCTGATTTACCATGTCTGGTCAGTGAACAGTACACTGAGCCGGTCAAGTCTTTGCAGCCAGGTGAGAAACAGGACAGACAGGAACCTGGTGAGGCAGATCATTCTCAACAATAGTCTCTAATGTAGAATGAAGTGGCAGAAACAGTACATTATGGATATTATCATCATTATCTCTTGCTACCTCTAATAGGTTTTTATATCATTTTGCTCATTTTTATAGCTTGCTGGCTCAGAACCGACATTATTCGTAATTCACTGGAAGAAATGCTTGATTTCAGCTCCCCTTGTTCTAACCATCCCCAGAATGGATGAAATAGGGATGTGACCGTTGGAGTAGAACAACCTTTTCTTGCATGATTCAAACTAAGACTTTTCTAAAGCATGGTATTTTTTATACACAAAGGTATAAAGGAAACTTCTTTTTACATTTCTTTTGGGATACCTTTTTTTTCCCTGTCTTTCTGCTTAAGAAAAATCTACAGAAAGGTGCAAACTGGGCAAAACACAGTCCTCATGAAACTGCAAGGGATTAAGCACTGAAAAAAATCTCAGAAGACTATGCAAAATGGTTACACAAACCCCTGAACCAATATCTGTAGGATTTTCCCAGAAGATAATTGATAGTCTGCCTCCTTCAAACAGCCTCAGGACATGGAACAGAATGATAACTCATTATGGAAATATCATAAATTGTTCCAGCATTTTTTATCATCTGAAAATGAAACTTTTTCTATGAGAAGGGTAACAACAGGTTAGCAATCTGTGTTATGATAGAAACCCCACTGTAAATACAAAATAATTTAAAATCACCTCTCTCCAATATATTCAATATATTCATCAGTTACTTGGATGAGGGAATAGAGTGCACTGTCAGCAAGTTTGCAGATGACACCAAGCTGGGAGGAGTGGCTGACACGCCAGAAGGCTGTTCTGCCATCCAGAGAGACCTGAACAAGCTGAAGAGTTGGGTGGGGAAAAATTTAATGAAATATAGTAAGAGAAAGTGTAGAGTCCTGCATCTGGGCAGGAACAACCCCAGGTTCCAGTATAAGTTGGGGAACAACCTGTTAGAGAGCAGTATAGGGGAAAGGGACCTGGGGGTCCTGCTGGACAGCAGGGTGACCATGAGCCAACACTGTGTCCTTGTGGCCAGGAAGGCCAATGGCATCCGGGGGTGTATTAGAAGGGGGTGGTTAGTAGGTCGAGAGAGGTTCTCCTTCCCCTCTACTCTGCCCTGGTGAGACCACATCTGGAATATTGTGTCCAGTTCTGGGCCTCTCAGTTCAAGAAGGACAGGGAACTGCTGGAAAGAGTCCAGCACAAAGCCATGAAGATGATTAAAGGAGTGGAGCATCTCCCTTATGAGGAAAGGCTGAGGGAGCTGGGTCTCTTAAGCTTGGAGGAGACTGAGAGGTGACCTCATTAATGTTTATAAATATGTAAAGGGTGAGTGTCACGAGGATGGAGCCAGGCTCTTTTCGGTGACAACCAATGATAGGACAAGGGGCGATGGGTACAAACTGGAACACAGAAGATTCCACTTAAATATGAAAAGAAACTTCTTCTCAGTGAGGGTAACAGAACACAGGAACAGGCTGCCCAGGGAGGTTGTGGAGTCTCCTTCTCTGGAGACATTCAAAATCCACCTGGACACCTTCCTGTGTAACCTCATCAAGGTGTTCCTCCTCCGGCAGGGGGATTGGACTAGATGATCTTTCGAGGTGCCTTCCAATCCTTAATGTTCTGTGATTCTGTGATTCCTGGGGGTGTGCCAAGACCCTGCATCTGGCCAGCTCTGGGGAGCAGGGAGTGCACACTACTTTCTACCTCTTCCTTCAGCAGTTTATTATTCTTCTCATGTATTTGCTGAGATAAGCAACGTTCGGGGTTTCTGTGTGCTCTGCAGGGATGCACATCTGAGGGGGCACAGGGAAAGTGGGGAGGTGCCAGTTTGGGGACTCAGAGGAAAGAAATGTTGTAGAGCATGAGTGGGGGAAAGCAGAAGCACCAGGACTGCAGAGTGGGAGTGGGACTGGAAGGAACATGATGGCAGAGAGGTATGAGCATGGTGTTCCAGAGGAGGAAAGCTGGCTCTGGAAACACAATGCTAAGATGGGACTTCAATGGGAAAATGGGATTATGCATGAAACATCTGAGGGGTAGGAGGTCTGAGATGAAAGAGAAGAAATCTTCCATGGGTCAAGAGAAAGCGGGATACAGCCACCTGCAACACGCTGCAAGGCTAATGGTCACCTGCAGTGTGGGCATTAGCTGCTTGCAAAATAAAATTTAGCTACTGTTGTTACCTAAAGAGGCAGTTTCAGGTGTCACATCCACTGCCATTTCACACTGCTAAGTCTTTATTAACCTGCCAACACATTTGCCTTGTATACCACACCCATACTGTTATTTCTGACTATTCTGCTAGCCCTGTGCTTATTGCATTTAGTATCTTTCAAACTGGTGGATGTTTGGTCTGTTGCGCAAAAGGAACAAGAACTCACTGGGGAATACAGGTGAGCTTTCTGCCTCATTTGCTCTGTATCTTTTTCTAGACCATGCATATTTTCTTAATGTGTTTTCTTATTTTTTAAGGTAAGTACAGTCAATTCCTTACAGTCACTCTTCTTTAGAGATTCTTCTTATGTTGTTTATTACTGACAGTGTTCTTTGGTAACCCCTTGTAGTCCTGCTTCTAACAGGGCTGGGCCAGTTCTAGATGAGGTCAAACCAGGAGTGTTCTGGGTGACATGACAGATGACAGTCACACATCCCCTGAAATACTGTATACACATACATGCATTGTGTACACATACATGCATATGTGTTCAGTGTTTGGTTTTGGTAGGAGTTTATATATCATCTCTAAATGTTATCATGCTACTTAGACAAGTACAAAGACTTGCACTTGAGGAGGAGTATAGGAGGTTTGGGATTATCCTCATTTCCTCTGGATGTTCAGTCTAATCTTAGACAGGCTGTCAAGAAATCTCTATTCCCAACACAGTCAAATGTAACCTTTATCTGTAGGAAGTTCTGTTAAGCCAGAAACATAAAAACCTTGAGACCACACTCTTTATCACAAAGTTTTAGCTAACGCTATATGTAAACTGAACCCCAGCCATCAGAGGTCTGAAGCATGACATCCAAAGCGTTGAATTCTGGGGCCTGGATTGGAGAAGAGAAAATATATATATTGTGTGGGCTCATGCTGTTGTTTTCTGCAATTTGATGGGCTGGCCAGAGCGCCAAGACTTTCCTTGTAGGCTTAGGGGATTGGCACTGCCTGCAGAAAAACAGAGTCATGGGGAATGGGTTGATGTTTTAGAGATGGAGTTAGAGTCCTCAGGATAGCTGGGGACAGTAGAAAGTATTCTATACTGCTACACTACTATGCAACAGCTTGTCTGAAATCGGCATATTTGGCTGGCACTCAGGTGCCTATTGTCTAACCTCTTGTCTAGTGGTTGTAAATATAAGTTAAATAAGAGAGAAAAAAAAAAGTCCTTCGGGGACTCTACAAGAGAAAGAGTGTCATAGGGAACACCGACAGGTCCCAGATATCGTCCTCAGGGTTTATGCTGTTAAATTCTGTTCATAATGCATGCTCACACTCTGTTGTTTTTTAAGAAAGACTGAAACATATATATTTTTTTATCCCTCTTTGGCAACTGGTGTCACTATAATGTTTCCTATATATTTCTCAGAGATAATATCCTGCTACATAGTGCTGCATTTATTCTGGAGTGCCTGCATGTAAATTAAACCATCAGCACCGAGGAAGCAACAGATATATCAGCCAAATACTGTTTTCTTCTTCGAGTTCTGGAAAAAAGTTCTATTTAATGAACAAATATTGATATGATTATTACTTCAAGACCTTTTACCTCATTTGAGAGATATAAACTTGTGTAACAGTATATTTGACCGTACCCATAGTTGACTCTGTGTTTTTCCTTCATGCAACAATGTTTTGCAAAAAGAGCGAAAACCTCATCTTTTCCCTTTGAGTTCTCCCTATTAAAGTGGATGTTGAAGGTTTGGCTTCATCTGTTGAAACTGGTATTGACAATGCATTAAGGCCACACATTACTCACTGGTAGTTTGCTCACGAATACCACTAAAACGGTAGAAGCACATTTTTTAACTGGTGGCTTCTCACACCACTGGTTTTCACTTCTAAAACTGGGAATAAATTCTAATGAAAGGGATGTGCAGTTGCTAGACAAGAGCTCACACCTATACAAAGCAATGGACCTGTGTCCAGAGTTCTTCCAGATGTCAGTAAGTGCACCTATGTGTATTTTTATAGACCTACTGCTACAGTATTTTTCACAAATGAAAATACCCTTGAATCCTGTCCATAAATCAATTCGCTATAATTTTCATCCTCAATAGCAGTACAGCGTGATAGATACAATAGGTTGCCACTCCAATTTCTTGATCCCAGTTGACTGTCTTGGACAATGTTGTGAGTAGTAGGAAAACAAAGCATTTCTATTCCATAGTAATGCCATGGTACCTTAATGACATTGAAGATTGTTGCTGAGAATCCTGCTTGCAAAACTGACTTCGTACAGTTCAATCCTAGGATACGTTTCTCAAGTTATAATTATGTAATCATGCATTCATTCAATGTGAACTTTGTCTTTTCATGAAAAGATATAATATTATATGGTTTAAAATAAAACATGGAACTGCAACCATATATTTTAGTTTTGCTTGCAATACTAGAATATACACAGTCATTCTAGCTTTTGAGAGGAGGCACAAATTAAATATGCATGTTATGAAATGCATTTCATGTGAATAAATGTCAAAGCAGCACACGGTTTCACCCCTCGACTAAGCTGAAGAACTCATTTAATATATTAAAATGAGACTATATAGATGAAAATGGAGAAAATAATAGCAGAGTATCAAATTCAGATTATTGTTACCTGCTATCCTACAGAGTTTGTCTAAAACTGAAGGCTCCTATTTTCTTGGTTTTGTACTTCAACCCACCATCCATTCTGCTCACTTTTAGAAATCATACAGTTTGAGAAAGCTATAGTGGAGTGGTAGATATAGCCTGCATATGCCTATGGGTGAGCTAGTAATGCAGAGTTGTTAAATCAAGAGAGCAGATCTTAGGAGCAACACTGCGCATTACAACCTCTGCATCACACAGCCTGGAGCCGTGACTGCAGGGATGCTGCAGGGTGAGAGCACACCAAAGGTACAGCCCTGTTTACAAGCCCTTCACAGTACTTCGCCAATACAAATTACAGTTAGATAGAAAGGAAAAAGAAAATATAGATTACCCTGTGCCGTATTAACGAATTTTCCTATGGCAGTGTGTTTTTTCAAGGATAAGCAGAATCTGAAATCTGCTGTGTTTTTTAAAGACAAGGAGAAAGAGCTAAGGCATCTGCACAGGTACAGCAGGCAGCTAATTTGAGAGTCCTTTTCTGTACCTGTATCTACAAAAGACAAACATAAACATTCACAGTAGAAGCCCCAGTTTGGTAGTCTCTTCCACCAGGAGGAAGTATGTCACAACACAATCCCACAGACAGCAAACGCACATACCAGATGTGAAGAAGCTAGAGAAAATAGTTTGATTAGATAGGAAAGCATATTGAATTTAGCTGGTCCTTGCATGACCCTGAATCATGTTCAGTCCATTAGGTAAGAGCACAAATAGTTAAACAATAGCACTTACTGCAGCCTCAGGTGCTGGGCTTGCTCAAGGGTGATACAGGAGAAACTCTCTAGCCAACGGCCATGTACGCCTTCCTCCTGATGTACTTACTGAAATGTTTTTCCCCACTGACTAAGGCAGTTAGGCATGATTTTCCATGCACCTGCTTTGGGGACTTGCACATCTCTGTAACCAGTTCAGCTGCAGAGAAGGAAGGCTATAACTTGGGTTTTGTTGTTTAAATTTTTACAGCATTCATTAATGTAGCTGAGATCAGATCCCATCCTAAGAGAGAAAAACACCAAGCAATGGTTGCTAAAAGATATGAGTATTTAGGAAGAATAGACTCTTTCCTTATAAACAGGAAACAACAGAGACAGAAACTGCTCTCTGCTGGAAAAAACGTGCCACATATGCAAAACTGGAAGATGCCTAAGGGAAAAGACAAAGTTGGTATCAGTGTGAGTGGCATCTTGGGGAAAACCCCAGCTGACAGAAGGAGGCTGCATAGAGGGAAGAGTGCTGGGAACTACTAGACGACTGACTGGCACATATGTGATTTCTGGTGATTAAAATAAGCCATTTAAAAACAGACCTGCTTGAAAAGCAAAAAAGTAAATGACATTATACTGGATGGAACAGCTACCAGATGGTCCAGTCACCAGCAGCTACTAGATTTTGGGATTGTTTTTTTTTTTTTAAATACACACATGCACTCACATGAGCAAATGCTCATGGGCCAAACTGGACTGTAAAAGCCATCTGGCACTGACTGTGTAAGTTTACTACACTGCAAAACCTCATTTTCTCTGACATTATTTGTGGTTAGAGGACTAATTCTAGTTTTAGCCAGGCAACTAGGCTGCAATCTGGAGCATGAGAATTGGAGGGCATGGAAACAAAGCATGGAGCCACAGGCTGGATTCTCAGCAGTGAAGAGTCAGCTTCCAAAAGGAAAATGAACTTCACTTTCTCTATTCCTAACGGGACAGTAAAAAAAAATTCCCCTAATTCTTTCCTACAGATCCAGACCTGTTAGAGCCTCCCCCCAGCTTTTACAAATGGTAGAACTCTGCAATTGTTTTACAACTAGGATTTTTAAAATTTCTATTTTTATTTCTATTTTATTATATATTTATAATTTTATTTTATAAATATATATATATGTGTGGATTTTTTTACACTCACCTACTGCTTTCTTCTGTCTTCTCCAACTTCTGTCCATTAGGACACCACAGTATTCAATGAGTTTCTGTTCTTCATTTACTCACTTTCTACCAGTTCAATTTCACTTCCCTGCTCTGGCACATTAAGGGGGCTGTGATCATCTCCAAAAAATGAAGGAGAATTATCTGCCACCATGTATAAATTACATTTGATATGTCATCACAAAGCATGGATAATATATGCTTATAGCACTCATCATCTTAACATCTCCTGTATATATTTTTCTTAATTTTTAAAGAAGAAGTTTAACAATGTGTATTCCTCAACGATCTCATTCTGCCAGGAACTTGGCATAATCTTTATTAAACAATCAAAGAATTTTAAAAAATTTGAACACCTATCTATTATTGTACTACAGACAATGTCTTTGTCCTGGGGTCTAATTGGGTGAGAGACACAATACAATCAGAGTTCAGTTTAGTTTCATTAAATACTCTCTTTGGCTGCAATGTAGAAAAGTTTTTTTGGTGTAAAGAAGGAAAAGAAATGAACGCAAACAACAAATTTCAGATCTATAAATGTGCATCAACAATCAGCATAGAGTCTATTCTATTTCTAGCCTATTAAGAACTAGATCTGCATCATATATGTTAGGTAACTATTCCCTCCCAGCTGTGACCTGTATCCGAGGATGTAATAACAGTACTTCAAGTCTGTTGCTGGACCAAAGTCCAGAGCCCAAACTGAGGCTTAACACATGGTACAAACACAGCCCAAAGTAAATGCTTGGCCCATGTTTACCTTACAGTCCCTAAAATTCACTGGTAAAGCTTTGAACTGTGTGAACGTGAATTAGCTCTGATCTACAGAGCATCTTGACAAAGCTTAAATCACTGCAATCAATGTCCAAGCTACTAACATTGCCATACAGCCCACTTGTGAGGGCAGAGAGGCTCAGCTTTATTGAATTTATCTATATGGACTTGCCCTTGTCGTACTTTGCCAAGAAAATTGAAGTTACCTAAACAGTGGCTGAGGGCATTTACACAGGGACTGGATGTGGTTCAGTTTGTTTTCAATATTCTGAGATGGCAATTTAGAACTCTGAATTATGAGGTTATAAAATATATGTCTTCAATATAACAAGAAAAACATTTGTGAAGGAGACCATGGAAGCCTCAAGCTCCCCTTTGTAAGGCAGCTAACACTTTGTAACCAATTCAACTCAAAACGTTCCTCAGAGAGTAGCAAGTCAGGAAAAATGTTATAAACAGCCAATTATCACTATATAAACCACTCTAAAATTAATTCAAGTTACAGATAAAACCCAGAAATGCTCTGGTGACAAAAGATGACACCCGCATTGCTTCTTAGCCATTTTCCCCCAGAAACACTCAGGGAAAGTAAACCAAATAAACTAATGTGAAAGCTAGGATGTCTCACTGGGATTTTCATATTCCCTTTTTCTCTCTCCTCCATCTTAAATGCTTTGTTTAGTGCTTGGAAACATCTGTTGAGGAGGATGATCCACAAAGCTTCAGTGCAGTTCTCTCCAGAGGCCAGGGACAACTGCTCAGCCACACCTCTGGTTACTGATATATATTTTAGGCTCATTTTTAAAAGTAGAAACATCACTATTTTGATGATAGTCATCTGAATCATTATCATGAAGCTGTCAGCATTTCATTTTACGGTAACAGAAACACTAAGCTTCTGTTAGGATAATTTTGTGGAATTCACAAAGATCCATCCTGCAAGGACCTGTGTATTTACCAAATGTCAGAGCAAATCTCTGACCTCTTCAGGACAACCCAAAACCCACAAAGCCTTCACACTTACTTACAATGCCTTTAATGGAATTTCACTGATGGAAGATAGTTCTTCAAAAGCTCTTGTTATAGGACTAGAGGATGACAAATATATTTCTTTGCCTTAATTGCTGAGAAGTTGTATACAAAAATGTTCACGAGTCAGACCAGAATTTCTCAGCCCTTTGCCAATTCCATTGCAAACAAAAAGTAGGTTGGAGGTTTGCCTCACTTCTTCAACTTGTAATAACCACTCTAGTAAAAAACAGTGACACTAAAAGTACACTTCATCTGAGATTTGGTGTATTTTAATGATTTCTGGTTCATTTGGACTCGGGTGGAAAATGCAACTTTGCTGATGAAACTGTTGCATATAGCTGGTCAACAAACTAACAGATATTCCTTTGGATTTTTAAATTTTGTACAAAACTAACCATTGAGGTGCATTACTAGCATCAGCAAGCCCTACCAAAGATGAGATCCGTGAGGCTTTTCCCACGGAAGACGTAATCAGATGTGCCATAGCATGGCATGCTCTGTTCCTGTGCTGCTGGAATCCCAGGCTACTTAATATGCCACCTCCTATTTACAAGCAATTGCTCCCACCAAAAGAAAATACACCCCCCACCCTTCTACAGGCACCTTTCTTGCCTTTTCTACTTGCAGCTACAGGGCATTTTTCGATGGAGGGAAGAAGGGGTTAAAAGAAAAACAGCATAATCTCCACTCACACATTTTTCACCTTCCCCAAAATAGCTGCAGAATTTGAGCATAGTATGCCATTTTCCTTCCTGACAGGTTAATCCATTTATTATTCATCTATTTAATGAAAATACTGTGTATCCATGCTAAGAACAAAACAAAACCTCCAACAACATTGGTTCTCTTTAAATCATATTCATAATCTTTCACAATTCGATTTGTCCTTTAATTCAGCTTTATTTTTTAACTATAAGTGAAAAGCAGGAAACCTATTTCTTCAGATTTTGCATTGTTGCCACTAGCCATATTTATGGAATGTTTTTCTGGGTTTTGCAAAATTATTAGTACTTCATTACCTGCTTCTGCAACAGCCATGCATCTACTGTGAAAAGGTCACCCAAAAGTTAATGAACCTCATGTTTAGCCAAACTGCTCTCCTCCCGTGGGATAGAAATTTTCATGAAACTCTGCAAGGCTCATCTTGCAAAGTTTCCTGAACATGCTCCAGTAAAACAATATTTAGTAAGTCACAGAGCAAATCTGTCCCGTTTTTGCAGGCAACTGGCTCTATTAAGCTTTCTGCAAAAACAGGGGTCTTGACTTTTCAATGGCATCATTTCTAAAGGAAAACTACAGAAGTGCTTTGAACACAAAAGTATTACAACCACATAGATATACAGAACAATCATATTCCCTTCCAGGCTTTCATTCTTCTAGAGAATTCCCTATCTTCATGGGAAGCACCTCTTTTGATGCACCACATATGGTTTTTTTCACAGACTCATCATGTTGTAAGACTGGATTCATGATCCATTCAGGTAGTATGCCTAGATCTATCTCTTCCTCAGGCATTTCCTCATGATAATTACCTTGAATACAGAAGAATTCTATAATATGCATTTTGAACAACTGAATTTCATACCACTCCTCTTACTCCAGTCCTCATTCCCGTCTTATATCACAGACGTTTTCTGTATGAACAGTGCCTCCAAATTCCAGCCAGCCAGCATGGTCCCCTATGTTCCAAATGAAGTATTAATGAAGGTATGAAATAGGAAAAGCCCGATGAGAACAATATTTGACTCTCTCTCTTGACACTTCCTTTCCCAGCCCTGATGACTGTTGCCCTGTTCTCTCCCTTCCAGTTCCCTCAGGTCACCGCTGCTCCATCAGCTTTCACTTTGGGACCACACCATATGTTCACTTTTATCAAGGAGTGACATCAGAGAAATCCAGCAGAATCTGTTCTTCATGAGCCTGTTTTATTACACCACACGTTGCCTTCCTTGGGTTCAAATATGAGAAAAAAAATCTGTGGCCATTAATTGCACATTTAGTTGGAGATCACAATATCGTAAAACACCTTTGTAGAACCTAATGCTGTCTCAAAAGTGAAACATGGCAGTTAGGTGGATTTTGAATCTGATCTACTATTTAGTCAGAATAACTGCATGAACAAATTGCTGGAAAAAGATGACTACATGTTTGGGGTTTTTTTAATTTAATTTTGGAAGGAATGTTCTGAATGTTCTTGCACCAAGGAGTACATTTTATATATATATATATATATACTATATATTATATATATTATATTATATATATTATATTATATATAATATATATATATTATATATATTTTATATATATATTATATATATATAGGTGTAAAAGACAAGGGCAGTTGTTTTGGAGCTGTTCTGCTCTGCATTAGAGGCAAATTGCTCCAACAAGAAAAGGCGTGTTTTGTCTTTTTACTCTCAGAGGAAATTATTACAGCATTAAATGTCCGTAGGCAAACTAGAAATAGAGCAAGACTTGAGGTTAAGAGATGTTAATTCAACCGAATGCAAAATCTGCTAGACTCTATGGTGTCTGGATTTCATTCACTGATAACCATAGTTTCTAGTTCAAGTAAACTGTGATTTCCACCTACAACAGCCACTCAATTTAAACAACGCCATTCCCAAAAAAAGAGACTATGTTCTCTAATGCTTTCAGCTCATTATTAGGAGCTGGAATTTAATAAAAGGCATGTTCTGATAAAAAGACAGATTAACAACAAGGGAAAATATAAGAGGACTCTGTTGTTTTAGGAGGAGAAACCAAAAGAAGTTTGTAGAAACTAGAAAAACTCCTGGTAACCACCAGAAAAAGACTAGGCAACCCCAGAATACCTAGAGTTCAAAAGATCTGTATTGTGTCTCATTGGCCTGGAGATGTTAATCTTGTCTCCTGTATGTCCCATAAGTGCCCTTCACAGTTACTTATTAGATATTCTTTGCTATGAAATAAAGGTCTTCCTCTTTATCTTTCCTTTTAAATGTCCTGGTTTCACCCTAGTACAAAGTAAGAAGAGAATTTGCGGTGGGAAAACAGTTCCTTCTCTAGCTGCATTGCCCTTATGGAGGCTTCCCTGGGGCTTCAGCCAGGGCCACCTTTTCCATGGTTTCTGAACAGTAACATGAGACAACAGCTCACAGAACTACTGAAGGTTGACTGCTGTTTGAAGCATACCTTGGAAATTAATAGTATTGGCAGAGGTGTAGCTTTCAGGGCCAGCATATATAGAGGAATAAGAGGTCTTAACCAGATTCAAGACTGGAGGCATTGCAGCAGTCCATGTGCACAACCACAACCACTCAAGCTGGAAGGGATCTCCTAAGGGCTCTGGTCCAATCTTCTTATCTAAGCCGGGTCAGCTGTGAGATCAGACCAGGTAGCTCAGGGCTTTACCTAGTTGGGTTTCAAAATCCTCTGAGGACAGAGACTGCAGAACCTCTCCAGCCAAAATGTGTAATTTAAGACATCTATTGTTCAAGTGCTGCCTCATAACAGCATTTTTTCCAGGCCTGAATATATGCTGGTTTTAAGTCAGCAACTGTTTCCTACTTATCTGTCTTGACAGAAGTCATCACCATAGCATCCAAGCACCTGGAACAATCACCTGAGGGACAATATGGAAATTGCAAGGCAGCTCCCAGCACAGCTAAGAGGATTCAAGGGCAATGCAATGCCCAGTGCATCTGCTAGGGGCTAACAGCACCCTCTTATTTCACCCTAAACCTGGGTGACTCCGGTGTGACACCTCCAGCTGCCCACCTGCTGTGAAAGCAGACAGCGCTTCCCAAGCTGCCAGTGGATGCTCCGGTATCATCACCAGCAGCGCACAAATACTCCTGGGCATAGGCAGAGTGACGAGGCAGGTCATAAACAAAACAGATGAGATCTTAAAAACAGGAGCTCTCTTTGAGAGATTACACTTGAAAATGTAGCGACCTGCATTTTTTTTCTTTATCTGTTAATGTTACTGCACAAATTGCAGAAAATCATCACTGTACTTCTTTAACTGAGCAAAAATAATGTTTCATGTTCTGCTTTCAACCAACAGACATAATGAATCTGTGCAGGTTCATTTGTTCTGGTGGACTGCATGCCCTCAGCATAATTGTTTAACTTAGCTGTAACTTGACTTAATTTCCTAGTCATCCTCATCAAATTTCCTCAAGCTGTTAGAATAGAGACCATATTTAAATAGCAGATTCTAGGTATTAATAGTCCAGAGCAAATGGCAGCTAAACAATGGAAAACTTTTTTTCTTGACACTGCAGATAGACAAGCAATCAACAAGCTATTTTAGCTTGCTTGTGTCCCTCGGACAACAAGGCTAAAATAAAAATACCTGTTGTGAAAAGACTTACATGTCTCTCCCAGTTACAAAGAGAAATTCAAATTTCCCACAAAGGTTAGGCAAAAAAATCAGTATTCATCCATTTTCATATGAAACCATGCACTGCTAAACATTTTGGTATGCAAAAGAGATCTCAGAGTGGGGCAGGGAGAGGGGATGTCAGCACTGAAATAGCTTTAGAGCTGCTTTGCAAGACTGGCACTTACACAGCAGAGAGCTCAAGGACTTGCTGACCTTGCCAATTGTTTCACAGGGAAAGGACATTAGATTGCTTGGACCTAACAAGCGAGACAAACGCTCAACAACAGGCATGGAAATACCTGTATTTTTCTCTCATTCCATCATCTGTTTACAAGATTCATTTGAAATATTAATAAGTGACATTAAGTCTGGACGCTAGAACACGCAAGTTTATGAAGTCTGAGTACTGGCATATTAATTAATGTCTATGGTTGACAGTAAATGATATGATACACACAACTCAATTTTATATGGCTCAGTTCTGAGTTGTGGGAGTTCCTGTCTTTAACTGGGAGCTGAGGATGGGAAAGGAACAACTACAACTTGTAAAGCAATAGGCTTTCTAAGTTCTGCTTTTAAAAATATTCTAAATAAGCGTTTAAATGTTAAGAGAGATTTGGAATGAGATCTCGCACAGCTCCCAGCCAGAATACCCGATGCAAAGCAAAACCAGCTATTTTGAATAAAGAGTTTGTGTTGTACACGAACTTTTCTGAAGTTCAGACGAAAAGTAGAGATTGCCACCTGCTGACCAAACGGAGAGTAGCAACGGGGACCAGAAAAAGAAACTTGCCGTGAAACAAACCCTGGCTCTGACTAAATCAACGGGGATTTTGCCGCTGCCTTCACCAGAGTCCAGATCCCACCCTTGCTCTTCACTTCCCTCGCCAGCCAAATAATTACATGCACTCGTAAAACCTCAAAGCTGTCTACTTTATCTGCAGGAGAAAACATCTGACAGAACAAGAAACATATTCAGCCAGAAGGTCTCCGCTTCTGTCAGCTTCAGCTGATGAGCTCTTATGATCATAGTGATCAAATCATAGAATGGTTTGAGGTGGAAGGGACCTTTAAAGATCATCTAGTTCCAACCCCCCTGCCATGGGCAGGGACACCTTCCACTAGCCCGGGTTTCTCAAAGCCTCATCCAACCTGGCCTTGAACACTTCCAGGGATGGGGTATCCACAACTTCTCTAGACAGCCTGTTCCAGGGCCTCACCACCTTCATGGTGAAGAATTTCTTCCTTATATCCAATGCAAACCTACTCTATTCCAGTTTAAAACTGTTGCTCCTTGTCCTGTCTCTACAGACTTAGTAAAAAGTGTGCAGTTCTGGGCCCCATAATTTCTGAAAGATGTTCATGTACTCGTGTGTCCAAGAGGGCAACAAAGCTGGTGATAGGGCTGGAAGGAATGTCCTGTGAGGAGCAGCTGAGGAGTCTGGGTTTGTCTAGTTTGGAGAAAAGGAGGCTGAGGGGCAATCTCATTGGTCTCTACAGCTTCCTGAGGAGGGGACATGGAGTTGCTGAATGGAAATTATTCAAAGCTGCACCAGGGGAGGTTTAGACTTAGCAATAGGAAGCATTTCTTTACTGAGAGGGTTGTCAAGAACTGGTATATGTTTCCTAGAGAGGCAGTCAATGCCCCAAGCCTGTCAGTGTTTCAGAGGCATTTGGAGAACGCCCTTCATTACATGCTTTAACTTTTGCTCAGCCCTCAAGAGGTCAGGCAATTGGACTGGCTGGTCCCTTCCAACAGAAATGGTCTATTCTATTCTATTTAGAACTGTATGTTAAGCAAAAACAGGAGTTCCCAAATTATCAGAAAACAATTTATTCTTGTGAACAAAACATTGCTGCAGTTATGCTCCAAGTGAAAAGCACTTTTCTGTGCTGCAGGCACAAGCGTTTGTGTTGAGCCTACAGATCTTCCACCACCAACATTTGTTCATGACTCTTAAGCAAGTTATTTATTTTAGGTATGTATTAGTCATTCATTCTTCTACTCTCTTGCCTCCTCCTGCTCGCCTCCTCCCCAACCCCAGCCAACAGACTTATCACTCCCTAAACAAGCTGTTGATGTTTGTCTCAGAATTGCCATTTTGCTGCAAGTGGCACACAAATCCCAAATTGGCTATTATACTTGGTTTTGATGAGGGCCTAACAATTCTGCCCGCTTCAGAGAGTCTAGCCAAAATGCATAAGTCACACAACACTGCACAGACTGCTTTGTCGTGGAGGTGAATTTTGGGCTGAAGAAGGCTGGACGAGCTCTGTGGATTACTGCCTCCCTCTCGTTACAGGGAATGTGGGAACACTTTCCTCAACAACAAATTTTAATTTTCTGGCTACAGGAGGGAAAGTGCCCCTTTATATAAATACTGGAGAGATTCTTCCTCTGAAGACCTATGAAATTAGGTTCAAATATACTTAGCTATTGAGTTACTTGAGTGTCCCCAAAGGAAGACTGACACAGCATCTTGGAGAAGACATAAGGAGAAAAAACGTAAGGGAACTGTCATCCTTGGAAAAAAAAAGTGATGACCATTGTTACAGATCAGAAGAAATGGAATTACATGGTCCTTGTTTGGAAAATTAAGATAATAGGGAAAAAAAAAAAAAAGTCAGATCTAAACCTACATATTGGCAGAAGAAATAAAAAGATTACAATAAATAGACATGTAAATATGATCAGTATAGATAGTAGCATATGTGAACTGTTTAAAGTTTGTCACTTTATGTCACACTGAGGGAACTGTGAAAGGAGGGTTAAATGAGAAAGCACAAGGAAATAAACAATTGCAAAGTTTTAATGAGTTTTGCAGACCTTTAAAAAACATGAAAGACCACTGGAGATTTAACAACGAACAAAGGCAAGATAGAAAAGGAAATCAGGTGCATGTTAGTGGAGATAAGAGCAGCATGCAGCCAAACAGCACATACTTAACGAAAATTTTCACTTCATTATATTTAAACCTTGAAGAGAAAGTCTGCTCTTTTACACTATCACAATATGAAGCCTAAAAGTAAAATTGTGCTTTGAGACTTTAAATAGATCATGTCTCCCTGGCAATTTTAATTAGCATGCTTCTGTTTATACAAATGTGTCTGTGGGGAGCTAGTTTGAAAATGGAAGAATAAGCCTAGATGAGTATGTGGAATAATTTTAGTATCCATAACTTAAGTTTTCTTTGTCTACCCAGGAGCAAAAGGATCCAAAAAAGCATAAAATTAGTATTTTAAAGTGATCCAAAATCCCTGTTCATTTAATGCACTACTTACATTTCTAGCTTGCTCATATGCTAGTGCAAATAGCCATCTCAAATATGTTGCAATTACACAGAGAAGTATTTCAATAAAATGTAAATGTGAGAAACAAGTTCTAACTGCAGTGAAACTGGAGTGAAACAAAGATAGAGAGAGGGAGAGAGACAGAGAGAGACAAAGAGGGGTCGGGGGGGAGGGAAGGAAGAAGGGAAGGAAGGAAGGAGGGAAGGAAAAAGGGAAGGAGGAAAGGAAGGAGAGAAGGAAGGAGGGAGGGAGGAAGGGAGGGAGGGAGGGAGGGAGGGAGGGAGGGAGGGAGGGAGGGAGGAAGGAAGGAAGGAAGGAAGGAAGGAAGGAAGGAAGGAAGGAAGGAAGGAAGGAAGGAAGGAAGGAAGGAAGGAAGGAAGGAAGGAAGGAAGGATGGATCTTTGAAATTCTTAGTCAGAAGACTCTCTCTTTGCTATTTTCTGACAGGAAGAGAATTTGAGAATAAATCTATAGAGAAAACAGATGTGCCACCCCCCACCACCATGGTTTACTCTGAGTGTTTTAGTATCAGAGGAGTAATCTATAATATATATCCCAGGAGAATCTAGAAATACTTGCACCTGCCCCAGAGGTTTGGATTACTTGTCTAATAAATTATTTTAATCTGTCCCCCGGGCAAATAGAGAAATTTGGCATATGGCAGCTCTGTCCTTCCTGCCTCTGCTATACATAAGGTAAAATCTGACTCTGGTTTACATGCAGTACTCCACCACTGCAATTAATGGAACTGTGGCAGGAAAAGTCAAGGCATAATCTAGTGCTATAGATATTTTTTGCGAATGGTAGATTTCACAAACTTTCGCTATTAACCAGCCTTCATTGAGTTCTGAGAGTTCACGTATTTTTCTCCTGACTCTTTCTACTCTCAAGATATTTTATTGCAGGCTTGTAAAGAAAGTTCTGTTATGCTGTATAGGATTTGAGTTTATGGGGTGTGTGTGTACATCATATTTTTGATAATCTTGTCTCTTCAAACTCCTTTCAACAAGCAGTAAATCACAAGTTTGGCTGAAACAAACAAGTACAGAAGGTTATTTTAAATTAAAAAAAAAAAAATATCCAGATCTTGCCAGGGAGATCTTTGTATTAAGTTTTAAATAAAGCAACAAAACAAAAAAAAAAAACCACAACTCCCAAGTTCATGCCCGGAGAAACATACAGGATACAAACAGAGAGTTGTTCTGTTTGTATGAAGAGACAGACAGAGGGACAGTGTAAGAGATGGACTTGGAGGAAGGACTTCGTAGCAGCAGTCCTGAGAAGTTTCTTTCCCCTATAACACATAACTTCATGGTCTCTCTCCTGTTGCAAGAAAAAGGAGACTAAAGTATCCTTGTCCAATGTGGGCAATTACTCATTCTGTCTCAGTGGAGGGAGGGTTGGAAGCTGATGCTTTTTTCATTAATGGACAAAAGTAGATACAATCAAAACTCTGGACAACTTCAGATTCTGTTTTCTCACAAGAGAAATCAAACAGTCCTGGGAAAGGGCTTCAGACTTATAGAGAGTGAAATAAATAAATTCCCATCTATACTCAATGTTCAGACTGAGAAAAGTGTAATCACTTTAGATTATTTCCTTTGATGCCAGCAGCCTTGGCAAGACTGTAGTAGTTTTTATCCGTGGTAAACACTGTAAAACATCCCACTGCATGTATCAATCACTTGAGGGCAGCAGAGCAGTGTGAGGTCCAAACAGAGTTGTCCTCGTTTCTCAGGCAAGGCACCCCAGCTACCAGGCTCTGAACCTGACACACGTGCTTTCAGCACACCAAAAAACACGTCGAGCCCCTGCAGCACCCAGAAGCATTTTCTTCCCTCTACAAAAACATCTACTAGCACTAGCTGGAAACACTGATGTTACTGCAACAGCAAAAGACAGAGGTGCAGAGCAGGTTCTTCCTCAAGCATCTTTAGGACAGAGGGGCAAGTGAAGGTTAGACTGCAGAGGAGAGCAGAGGGTTACCAGTATACAGTTTGTATTTTAATTCTCTAAGTCTTTAATTGTTTTTCTAAGCCTGCCTTTCTTGAAGTTTGAATTGCTAAAACATTTCGGGGAACCCTAAGCAAGCAGGTACTTTGGATGATGGGATTCCCTTAGGTTGATCCACTGTCACGTAACAATGTACAGGATTTTCCCAGCACCTTACTGATAAAAGTGAAGAACATGCCTTTTAAGTCAGTGTATAACAAGAAATTAAAACTGTCTTCATGTAAATCATACAACACAGCTGGTTAAAAGAGCCTGCAGCAAATGGAGATAGCTTTAAGATATTTCTAACGACACAATAAATCCACTGAAGTGCAAGGCTGCTCTCTTAAGAATTACTCTTACGAAACAAGCTGTATGACATTAACAAAGCCAGTCAGGTGATGATCATTAACACACAGCAAGAAAGACCATGGATAAAATGAAAAAGGACAGATCTGTGATACCTGAGGCAATGTCTGCTGAAGAGGCTGCAGACACAGCAGTCTTGCCCTCTGTGCTCCAAGGCGCTGCAGACAAGCAGCTGGATCCAGCAGCTGTGTGACAGCCGTGCTGTGCTTCAGCCTCCATCCTCCTGCCAGCCAGCACACTTGTAAAACAGAAGAAAAAGGCCCTTGCAAAGTTGTTTTCCTCCTTTACAGCCTCAACAGCTCCTTTTTACTGCGCACAAAAAATGTTCAATATTTTTTTACTAATCCTATTGCTGGAGTGAACATCACACTTCTCCATTTCAGGAAGGTTTCAAACCTTGCTAGGAACAAATAAAAGTAAAAAACACCAATACATTCGGATTTCTTACTGTTGTACACATTCATGAGAATAAATTTTTAAAATGCTCTCTTCCTACTATAGGATCAAACTCAGGATGCTTGAATGTTTGGGGTTAGCATTGGTAATACTGTTACTACTTTTCCCTGACTATTTTCCTCTGGTGAAACAAATGAAATAGAAAACCTTGCATTTCTCACACTCCACAGCATGAGCGAGCGGGTGCACTAGTCTGGGATTGTTCCCCTTGTCTGAGTCCTACATCAGTTTCTATTCAGAAAGCAGCTGGTCTCTGAATATATTCAGAGCTGGTTATCTCTATATACAACTTAGCCTAGCGGATCCAGGCTTCTATTATTTTTTTCCCCTAGGAGACAGTTATTTCACTATTTGTCAGTCTTTCTCCAATCCCTGCCCCATAACTTTTGAAATGGTTGGCCAATTTTAATGAAATCTGGCAGAAAAGCAGGAATCTTAAAGACATTAAATTCCTGCCATCTTTGTGCAAATCAATAGGTGAGGAGAAAGATTTTGAGCAAGCACTATTATTTCTGCTATTTCATTGAAGATTTTTTTTCTCCCATATTCCATCTTCTTCAGAACAAGACCTGAGGGCTGCCCTTGGACTCAAAGTACACTAGTTTGGGGTACTCCTCTGGATAGGAAGGAAATCTCTGGGCTCTCACTGGATGCCTGGATTTGCAGTGGGACCAGCCTGAGGTCCTAAGCCCAACTCTCTCCTCTTCTCCCCCTGCTTGATGAAGGGCCAGGTGAGGGTTCCAGGTGTGCTGCTGGGGTAGCCAGTGGGATCTGCAACAGACTGGGGACAGAGGAACACCCTCAACTGCACCGGACCCACAGCCCAATTCGCAGCCAGACCCAGCAGGGTAGCATGTTCCACCCTCGCCTCGTCACACCAGCCCTTGCTCTGCACACTCCCACCTCACTAATGACTTCAGAGATTTCTTAATTGTCCAGCTGTATGGGGAACCAAGCACAGAAAGTAGGTCAACAGGAACAAAATAACCCATCTTGTTCCCTCCCTCCACGTCACTTCTCCCAAAAGAATGTTGTCAGAAGGTGACTCAGCATCCCTTTCCCTCTGAACGTGTGGCAACCCTAACACAAATGAACAAGTCAAAAGCCCAAATTATTTTTTTTCCTTTTTAAATTTTATTTCCTTAAACAACATTTTCAAAATTGTCCATGGAAAACACTATTTTTGTACCAGATACAATAACCCTAATTTTTACTTGAGGATTACAACCAAGGTTGCAAAAATGATGGCATGAGCAATTTTGAGCACCCTGTTATTTAGTAGCAAAGTTCTGCTTTGATCCATCTCCCTGCTGACTTCAATGGAACTACACTAGGTATAAATTAAAGCAAAACTCAGTCCATCAGCTCTACTTTAGGCTTCATGCATCCCATTCAAGCAATGCCTCCACCTTGATTTCACCTTGCTGCAGTCAGCACAGAATGCTGATATAAAAGGTGTCGTGCTTTCGTGTATCCACTCACTCTACCTTCATGTTTAAGCTGTACCATTTTACCTTACCGTTAAAATTACATTCAGGTAAAAGTGAAAGAGTGTATAATCTCTTGTGCTCTCTCCGGAGAACAAGCATCCACTAAGTTTTTCTCCGCCTCCCTGTTTACCAACAGCGAAACCATGTACTTTCCAGTCAAAAACAAACAGAAAAGTAAAAAGTCTATTAAACGGAGCACAGTCACTGATTCTAACATTTTTCATCTGAATGGAGAAATAAAGTGGTATTTCTCTCGCAGGCAGGAACCTACATTTCAAAAAAGGGGAAAAAATGCTGAGATCATCAATCACATTAGTGAGAAGTAGATGTCCAATCCCTTAGATGCCAATAACAATCTCAAGCATATTGCATCAATTAGTCACTGATGGCTTGTGAAGAGGTTAGAAAGCTTTACTGCTTCTCTCCCTTCATTACCACAGAAGAGTGCAGCACCAGGAGCCGTACAGGAGTCACAGCCACGGCCACGCGGGTGGGCTTTCCTCTCACGGGCAGGTCAAGGCTCCATCTCCCACTGAAGATTCCTTCCTGGTTACAGAAAAAGAAAAATAAAATAAGTCTGTGGATTAAGCTATTTGTGACAGCAATCTTTTTTCTTTTTGCACTCAGATGTCATCTGCTAAGCAGGCTCTACTCGTCTTCTTAAAAAACCTGGTGATCCAGGAACTCATTCTTTGGCCTTGACAGAGACATAAAATGAGAACAAAGGGAAAAGAGGCATAGCTGCACTAAACTAGGTGTCACAATGAAGTTCTGAAATTGGAAAAAATAACCCTAACCTTTCAGATAAAGTTACACTAAAAAGTGCAACTTTAGATCATTTTTTACATGTTAAAGCTAGATAAAGATTATTTCATTTCTCTGCACGTCAATGCATTTCAAAATATAGTTTGTTGAAATATGACTAAGAAGACTTTACGACTTTATACGTTTTCTTTAAACTTTAACCATACAATCTTCCCAGTAGATACAACCAGTAGTATTAGCTACTGAACACGAAAACCTTAGATTTTTAAAGAGCCCTTCAGTCTATCTGACTAGCCACTTTGAGGAGCCACCACGTGCTGTTTCCATTGATCTGAAGTGTCACTGACAACAATCCCCCCGCTCAGCTCTGGTGGGAGACCCAGGATCGCACAGTAGTTCTAGTTTTGCTCAAGGAATCTCTTTAGAAGTAACTGAAAAGTTCTAGAGGTGTCAGCACAAGGTCATGACAAGCTAGTTTAAATAAAAGCTTTCCTTTCATCACTCTAAAACACATTGTCCTGTCACTGTTTTCATCTCTGACAAGTCTTTCATTTGCCAAAGGTTTGCCTATGGAAAACATACAGGACAAGCAGCCTCCTAGTGAATCAAAATACATTTGTCATTTCATGGATAAGCCACCAAGCTTCACCTTTTACATAGGGGCTTCTTGCCAGTGCCAAATGAAAAATATATCTGTATGTAAATATATGCCTGAACAAATAAAAACACTACCAACACCTGGAAAGATACATGGTTGTAAAGCTAGAAAGAGCAGTTCAAGCATTCTTTATTAAACAACAAGCAGTTTATCCAAATGTTCTTTATTTACCCTAAAAAAAAAAAAAAAAAAAAGACTATTGCCATGTCAGAATATGGACATCACTCTGATCACATCACAGCTGAAGTCACAGTCCGTGTCTTGGCTACATTTTAGTTTGGGTACTAAAGCGTCTCATGCTGCAGCTCAGCTGAAGCCGCTTTTGCTGTTATCGACAAAGCATAAAACCACAGCAATGCTGGCACAATTTCTCTGCTCTTTCAAAACAGGTTGGACTAGATTGCGATTACTGATGTTGCTCCTAGGCATAATAACTTCGCCATTTTTGGAAAAAAGTCACATAAGCCAGAAAATTTGAGACTTTACCTAGAAGCGATCATAAAATACACTGTTCCTGCACGGAGAGAAGCAAATATGAAATATGCATCAGGAGATGTACATTTATACAACAAATCAATTTATCACCACGGGTTCTGGGTTTTATTGTCCCACAATAAACAACACATGAGCTACACACCAGAAGAAAATAAGCTTCAGAGAATGGAGCAACAGCGGTAACACAGATGGTGCAAGGCACAGACATGTTACCACATTCACAGAGGAAGAAGTGAGCAATTCAGCCATGCCAGATCTCTGGCTGGCATTGGGCAGCTTTAGAGATTTTACTATCCAAGAATCTGCCTGGGAATTCCAGTCATTCCTGGTGCAAAGTCCTAGAAAACCTTTTCCCAGAAAACTCAAATTGCTTCTAAAGAGCTCCCCTTCCTGTGTATCCTAGTTTATAAAAGACTACAGAGATTTAAGAGGAACATTATCCTAGTAAGCTTTGCAGACTTGTAACTCAACAGTGCCAGCAACACTTCAGAGAGCACAGAACCTTGCAAAACAGAGCTCATCATGGAGGAAGGGCATCTCTTATCAAAACCAAACTTGTTCAGATTGGTACTTCACCCCTATGCAAAGTGAAGGGTTTTTACCTTTTTTTTTTTACCTTTTAATCCAGCTGTCACCTATATTTCAGATACTTTATAAATCCAGATTCATTAACAGGATACCAAAGGTTTTGAGAGGAAAAAGCTTGCCTGCCAAGTTCTGTTACTACTTTTATCAGTTATGTTACGAGCTGGTTTCAAGAAAGATTAATTTTATTAATGCCCAAGAAATCAGTTGGGGATATTTGTCATGCTGAATTCGATGCTTGTGGGCATTCATAGAATAAGGTTTCTGCAACACTGTCCAAAAGAGAAAGAGCTATTGCAAGTGCTTTATTTTGACTTTTATATACTACCACTATTTCCAAATTCGACATATTATTTTATTACTATTTAGGAGCAGATTTTCTGCTTCAAAAGTGGCATCATTATTCCATTTATGTCCCCAACTACTCAACCATAACCTGAGACAAAAAGACGTCAACCTGAACTCACAAGCCGTGTGACTTGCTGCTGTAAGCACAATGGCTGATATGGATCTGTTCAGCCTTACAGTCCCGTGTCTGGTTCAGGGAGACCAAAACCAAACCTAGACTTAGAAAGAGACTCCTATACTCTCCCAGCCCCCAGCAGCGTACAGTGCAGGGATATTCGGAGCCAGAAGTACTCTCCCTCCATTTTGCGACTTCTCCTACTTGTGTGTCTTTGTCCAGGCTCCTCTCACAGCCATTTGTTCCCACAGTATCATACGCACCTCCTTTTTGTTTGTCTCATGTCTCAGTATTTCTTCAGTAATTTAAATGTTGCTTGAACTTTAAGAATGGCAGCTGGAACTAAGAAATATCTGTTATCTACACTATTAAGTAAGAAAATATTGAGAAACCTTCTGGGACTTTTAATATTAAATATATGTCAAGAATATTTTAAAATGAGACTGTTTCCCTAAAAGAGAATGAAAAAGCAACTGCAGTCATTATCAGTTTGTAAATATTCATAGCAGGTTGCAGGATATATAAAAAAAAATATGAACAAATAACAAAACTGTAATTTATTTAAAACAAAAATATTTCACTACAAGTTCCAGATAAATTAAAATTGACCACAGTCAGAACCCAGAGTATAAAATGACAATTCTCATACACTGATTAGGGGTCACAGATGTTAACACTGGAAATATTCCAAATTACTTTAGAAAAAGTATAACTCAAAGTACAGAAAGTTTGTAGTGCAACACATGAGTCAAACAGATACTACATGTAATTCAACTATTCACATGAGGTGAATATGGAAAAAGCAGAAGTTAAGGAAAGATACTCTTAGGTCTTTCTGGAAAAATAATTGTTCCAAGCATAAGGGAAGATACCAAGCATGTGCAAATTTCACCTGATAACAGAACTAGAGTCTAGGAAATTTAACTGGGACTATGAAAGTAAACGAGATAACTCAGAACAACAAAATACAGAAGAAAAAAAAAATCTTTGTATTCACTCCAAACTGTTTGTTAATTATCTGACAAGTCTTTTTCAATCTGTTATCTCACAAACAAAAATATTTTACTAGCACTGAATATCAGGCATCACTAAGTGATTACATCAAATGACAGTAATAACTAAACTACAAAGATAAATACAGAGTACAAAATGAACAACTATGAGTACTGAATAGTTCTGGAACAATTGAAACAATTACACTTAAATATGTACGTTCATTTGTGAGCTCACTGAAAACAGCAGAATGACTTAACATTTAGTTATACATTCATAATTCTTTGTATAGCTATACCACAGCGCAACCAATAAATAATGTGCATTTTTATTAGCATACAAGACTTCATGTAACCATATCTCAGCTAATATAAAACTGCAAAGCAACCTTAAAACAACCTTAAAAGGACTGATTTCAGTTTAATTCAAATTCATGTTTTGGTTATTTTCAAGCAGCTTCCAGTTTCCTTTACAGCATCTTCCCATAGGACAATGTAGTCAGACCCAGGCAACAAAAGAGCCATTTTCAGCCAGCATTCAGCATAAAGATGTTTTATTTGATAAATAAGGTATTCAACAAGCCTGCAACATTCAGTAAGTTGCATGAAACACAGGATGATACAGAATTCAGAGCACAGAACAATCTTCTACATTCAACTGTTGAAGCAAATAGAGTATGGACTGCTTGTTGCAACAGTTTCAGAACACTGGGCATAACTGATCCCTAATAGCCGTTAAATTCCCCATCTCACTAATGGATTCCCGTTCCCTAGTATGTATCCTTCACAGCACATTCATTGACATAGTCTGAGACAAAGACCACAGATACTCCAGGTTGTCCATGACATCTTGTGTGTGAATGTTACACCCTTATGTGGGGCAGGTATCCTGCTCATGCTGTTGAAATAAGATTTTTTTTTCTCTCATTTTCTGCACCATCCTTGATTGGTAGTTGGGGAACAAAACCAAAAAAACAAAACAAAACAAACAAACAAACAAACAAAAAAAAAAAAAGAAAAGAAAAAAAGGAAAGCACAGGCAGTTGCAGTCACTTTTCCTAACACAGAGTTCTCAAATTGTTAACTTTCCACTCAAGTCTGAAATTTTTGTTCACTATCTGTCAAAGTTTATTTGCAAGGCAACAATAAACCATGGCAGATGCCTTCTGTTAATCCTGTCCCCCGCACCCGGAGAAGGCGATAAGAAGGATAAGAGTCTTGCAAGTTGGAAAAAAAAGTTTTTAAAAGGCTTTACTAATGCTACTAATAAACAGAGAAAATAATACAAAATATACAAAACCAATCTTGAATATCCCGGGAGAGCAGCTTTGCTCGATATGGAGTTGGCGTCATTCCAGCAGCTGCAGGGCAGGCACCTGGAAGTCCTGGGTGAGACTTCACAGCAAACCGGAAGTGGATTCAGGGATGCAGGGACTGGATCCAGGCCTAGTGTCACAGGCATGGCTGGTAGGTCCTCTTCAGATACCAGCCATGGTCAAAGACAATGAGACCCTCATGATCTCCCTCTTTTATAGGGTGTATGACATGGATGGGATGGAATACTCAGTTGGTCAGTTTTAGTCACCTGTTCTGTCTGCCCCTCTTTACAGATACACCCCTCTCGATTATCGGATTCTACTGTAATTCTTAGTTGTTATAGCAATAAATCTAAACATGAACCTCTCCTGCATTCCATCAGTCATCTTATCAGTCCAGAGTGAACAGTGTCTCAAAAAACATGTAGCTAAATTCAGAAAAGTACAGTTACTTAGAAAAACTTAGCTGAAAGGAAAATTCACTAAAAGAGGACTGGTCTTGCTTTTAACAAAACCAGGACACTATCACAGTAAGTCACACATTATTTATATAGTAGACGCATTTATCAAAATGACACTCTTCACTTCTGCCCTTTCTCATTTACTGCTACATGATCTTTAGTTGGCAGTGAAGAAACTTTTCTTTATGGAGAAGAGATGTCACGAAGTTACCAGATCACACATTTGGATATACCAGCAGGGGCTGTACCAGACTCAGAGCTGCAGATTGCCCACCTCTCTTAAGCTTTTGTGCTTTAATCCTTACAGACATCTGTGCAGAAAATAAGAAACTACACAAAAGTATGACTGATTTTTAAAACTACTCTGGTACCCAGAGTTAAAAATCTCATAATACATTTAAATACTTGACAGACTTGTTTCCTTCCATGGATTTCTAGTCTAGGAGTACTTAGTTTACAGTAGGAAAACTGGATGCCAGCTTTACACTTCTGATCTACTTTTAAGTCTGCAATAACAATCTTGACACTCCTACCATTACGATCAAACTGATTTTTAATTACTACTGCAGAGGCCGATTCCTAACATTTGTAGCTGGACAAGATCTCCACTCATTATGCCGACAAATTTGTGTAACTGAAACACTATTACTGCCAAGTCCCTATTATCTTACTGTAAGCTAGTCATGCGTTCTATTATAGGTACATTTTTATACTTCCTATCACTCTTCCCCATCCTGGGATGGACAGGAGCAAGGCAAGAGGAGACTGGAGAGCCAAACTACACCCAGTAAGGCAGGGCTGCTCCTCAGTTATTGCCTCACATATTAACTTCTCTATTTCCAGATTTTGTTTCCTGCCCCTGGGGTCCTGCTTTAGTCACAACAGGTCAGCCCGGGCACCGCCAGCTCGCAGTCTGCACTGAATCCAACTTGCGGAAACAGAAGATACGCAGAGGACTGACAAGAGCAGCCGCAGCCAGAGACAAGACTCCAGTACAGCATATTAAACAGTTGTCACTGAACACTAAGACAACAGCAAGAAGGTGTTAACAAATCTTGAGGCACACAAGACGCGGCCTGAAAACATTTGTATTAGAAGAGCACGTGGGAACGCATTGAAATCTAAAAGAAACTCCCTGAAGTGTTTTAAATGCCACCACCCAGGCCTCTCACGCCCCCGCGGCGGCTGGGATCCCACGCAAAGAGCAGCCGCGGCGGCACTGCCGGGCGGGCGGGTGAAGTGTCCGTCAGTGGCCGTTAACGGGTGCCGTCCCCCGAGCCCCGCCCTGCCGCACGCAGCGTCCGACAAGCCCCGCCCCCTGCCCCGCCCCGCGCCTGGGGGAGGAAGCGCGCGACGCTGCCCCCACCATGATGGCGGCCAGCGCAGGAAGGGGCGGGGCGCGGGGCGGAGCTGTGGGGACACCGCCGGGGAGCACGGCAGCTGCGCGGCGCAGGGCGGCGGGCGGCCGGGGCGGCGGGCGGCTCCGCGGTGCCCGCAGCGCCCAGGCGCGGCCGCGCGGTCCGGGGGGCTGCCGGCAAGGCGGGCGGGGGCTTAGGGCCGCCGCGGCCGCCCCTTTCCCCCGCCCGGCCGCCGGACCGGGGCCCCACTGGAGCGGGCCGCCAGCGGCTCCGCCCCCTCCGTCTCCTTAAAGGGCCCGCGGCGGCTGCGCGCGGTTCCGGCAGTGCTCGCCTCGCGCCGATGGCGCCGCTCTCGGCGGCGGCGTCGCTGCTTCCCTTCCCATCGCCCGGCGCTTCCTCCCTCCGTTCCCTTTCGCTTCCGGGGTCAGCGCTGCCGCGGCCGCTGCTCGGTAACCAGCCCCGTCCCGGGGTCCGGCCGGGAGAGCCGGCAGCCGCGCTCTGCGCAGGCCGCGCCGCCCCGCCGCCCCCATGGCCAGCAACTCCCAGCCGCAGCCCCCACCGCCGCCGCCCCCGCCACCGCCCCCTCAGCAGCCGCCGCCGCTGCCGGGGGCCGGGGCCGCCGTGGGGGGCGGCGCGTCCGAGCCCGAGCTGGTCTCCATGATCGTCAACCACCTCAAGAGCCAGGGGCTCTTCGACCAGTTCCGCCGCGACTGCCTGGCCGACGTGGACACCAAGGTGCGGGCGGGCGGGCCCGGCTGCCGGCGCCTCGGGTGGGTCCCGGCGTCCCGCCGGTGGCTGTCCCCGGGCTCCGGCACGTCGGGGGCGGCTGGGCCTGTCCGGGAGCGGCGGGGCCCGGCCCGGGGGTGGCGGCGGGGCGCGGGAGATGGGCGAGGAGCTCCGGCCGGGCCCGGGGCTGTGCTCCGTGTCCCGGGGCAGAGCGGAGCCCCTGTTGGCACAGGGAGCGCGGGCCGGCGGTGCTGGCGCACCCGGGTTTGTAGCGACAAGGGCCTGTTTAACATGCTGTGGCCGCTGCAAGGGAGCGGCTGCACTTTTGGGGGGTTGGGGGCTCCCATGGGGCTTCCAGCTCTTCATCCCGGCCTCCGGAAGGATAACTGCTTCCCAAAACCCTCCTGTCCAACCTCTCTGTTGTTGCTTTGTAGCCTGCCTACCAGAATTTGAGACAGCGCGTTGACAACTTCGTTTCCAATCATTTGGCAACTCATACCTGGAGTCCTCATCTCAACAAGAACCAGCTGAGAAATAACATTAGGCAGCAGGTTCTCAAGTAAGTGACAGCCCTGGGCTTTCTCTGTTTGAACGTGCTCATATACCATAGGAGGTGACAGAAGCTTTAGGTCAATTGTAAAGTGTCTGCTTTCTTGGAAGGAATTTCTGAAGAAGCTTTTTCTTTAGTATTTAAAGCATGGTATTATTTCAGATAGCGACTCACCATCCGTGTTAGTCAGAATTACACTGCAAATATTATTTTGTCAGATCCAAGTTGATGCAGGGCTGGAAAGCTTGTTTCTAACTTTAGAAGTAACACCCTAGCTAAAGTGTGTCTTTCCTGTTTCTTTTAAGGGAGATATTTGTACAACTGCGATTGTCATCAAGTTTTGAGCAAAGAAAAAATTACTTGACAAACTAAGATCTGCAGAGTACAAAGCTAAATTTACTAGTCAGGACACTGGATGTGAATCTAGCTAGACAGAGAAGAGACTTTCCAGAGCTGCTGTTATGTGAAAATGATGTCAATCACTTATCTAATGTTACATTGTATCATGAGGGTTTTCTCAAGTTTTTCTTCTCAAAACTTAGAGTCAAAAGAAATGTTAGGAAATCTATTCAAAGTAGCATGAGTTTTGTCACTAAATTGGGTCAAACAAGAGATTTAGGAATTAACTTATTCAGTTAGGGTATAATGATGCCATTGATATATGGTACTGAGGAGCTGTTTTGTTTGTTTGGAGGAGAGTGGTTGTTGTTTGGAGGCTTTTGGTTCTTTTTAGAGAAGGGATGATGACAAGAGACAGTGTATGTTCCACAAAAAGTTACAGGGGTCTAGAGAGAACCTACATTTACAAAGCTCTCTATTGCCATTAACTTGATTTTACTGAAGATTAGATGTGTTCTGTAAAGCTGCAGAACTCTGAGATGTTACACTGTATTGGGAAGAACGTAACTTAGGGTGATGATGACGACTGGTGTAGTATTTGTTTGTCCCTCATGCGTTCTATAATTGATCTGTTTTATGTTGTGGGAAATAATAACATAATATTTGTTCTTATTTTTTTTCTACAAATGTCCCTTTTATGGTTAAATAATACTTCTAGGCATGACCACTAATGACATAACAACGGGCTGTTTGATGCATTGATTCCATGCAGTTGGATTGCTTTGTTTCTGTATTATTTTTTTCCTAGTTACAAGGCTTAGAGAGAGCAGCTGGCTAAATATGTACTTGAAGTGATGCTCAGAAAATGTTAATGTTTCATTAGAAGTTTTTAAGAGTGTTTACGTCGCATCTAAATGAGCATATTTTGTTAAGATGTTCTTGAAAAGTCATTTTTCTTATTAAGTATTCATGTAACTTTGTTCCAGGTCTGGAATGTTGGAATCTGGAATTGACAGGATTATTTCTCAGGTTGTGGACCCAAAGATCAACCATACATTCAGACCTCAGGTGGAAAAAGCTGTCCATGAATTTTTAGCCACATTGAATCATAAAGAGGAGGCAGGCCCCAGTACAACTCCAAGCGAGGAAAAAACAGATGGTTCTGTTACAGTACAAGGTATTCTGCCATTTCTCTGAGCAGTCTATTAACAAAACTTTGTCAAGAGAGAGGAAACATTGACTAGATTTGATGCTAGCACAGAATTGTTAGCATCAGTACTAACAAGCTGAGCTCCCAGCAGTCTACCGTAATACTTGTCTCTTGCTGTCTGTATAAAGGTAGAAGGCAAGAGAGATGTTGCCAGGTACCACCATGTCACTCTGTCACTTCTGCTTGAGATTACGAGTGATCAGTTTACTGTAGGGGAAAAAAGTTAGTCTCAGGGTTTGGCCATGTAAGTTTTACAGGATCAGATAAGACATATCTTTAACAGAAGAATGATCTAATTTTTTCATGCATTGGTAGATCAGACCAAAAAAAAAAAAATCTATGGGGCAGCTGTATTAATGCAGTTGCTGTGTGCTGTGAAATTTGAATGGCTAAGGTCCTCTCAGGAGCTTAAGTTTTTCTGTAAATCAGCCAATCTTTAGTTTGTTTATAAACACAGCACTTTTTCTTTATGATTTTCATTCATGTTGTCAGGTATCAACTTGTAAACACTCCTGCAGGTAATTGTCCATTCTTTCCCTTCCTAAGAGACTCCACAGCCATCCATCTATTTGTAACCAGAGCCTTTATTTAAATCCTACCCCTTTTCCTGTGAGGCCCACTTCCTTTAAAGTACATGAGTTAACTACCTAGTTGCAGTTCTTAGTGCTAGTCGAGTTAACCCTTTCTCATCCATCTTCAGAGGTGCTTCTAAGAAGATGGGAAAGTGATAAGTTATTTCTTATAGTCTTGTTGTTGTATAGTAAATATGCTGAGTCCGTTTTCCATGTCACTCGCGGAGGTATCAGAGGTATGAGATACAGACTTTCACCTACAGTATTGTATATTGTGCTTCTGCAGGGTCATCATCCCAAATGGGATGATGGTGAAACTGAACAAGGATTGTGCTTAGAACATCCTTCCATAGACAACCCCTGTTTCCTTTAGCTGATCTCAGGAACAGCGATATGTCACAGAGCAAAATGAATCTCCAGTAACCAGATCATAATCACTGCAGGAATGCATCTTCTTGGGGTTTTTTTCTCTTTTTTAAACCAAAATCTCTAAATGCAAAATTAGTCAATCCTTTTAGTTAATTTTACTTATTTTAGATAGAGTAATTTATTGTTTTTCCTTTCAGTTGATTAAAATTCTGTCTGAATGGAATTACAGAAACTAAGATGAACTAAAACAATTTTCTTTCTTACTGTTCAAGGTATCTCTGCTACAGCTCCTAGTGGCAACGTAGCTAGCGATGCAATGTCAATTTTGGAAACAATAACTTCTCTTAACCAAGAAGCAAGTGCTGCCAGGGCTTCAACGGAGAACTCAAATCCCAAGAACAATGACAAAGTTGCAAAAAGACTCTCATCTCAGCAAAGTGTGGATGGTAGCACTGACAGAGAGAGAAATGTGGAGGACTTGCCAGATAGGGAGAAAGCAGTTTGTGATCTTTCTGGAGAAGGGTCTGAAACATTTGCAAAGTGTGAAGATTTAAATGAACTTCCCTGCCAAAGTGAAGAAATAAAAACTTCAGCAAAGGATACTAATAATTTGACTTTTATAAGTAAAGATACAAGTAAAGAAATTCAACAAGAAGGTGAAGATCAAAGGAGTAAATTATCGGATAAATATGACAAGAAACCAGACAGTAGTGAAAAAGGTGAAAGAAGGAAAGAAAAGAAGGAAAAACTTGACAAAAAGTCTGAGCATTCGAAGAAAAGTGATGATACTACCAAGTCAAAAGAAGAAAAGCAAGCAAGAGAGTCAGAACCAGTGAAACAGTTAGTTTCAGAAAAAAATAGCAATAAACATAAACCAACAGAAAGCACTAAAGAAACTAGAGAAGGTATGCTGTGGGCAATGCTCTTCCTTAAAAGATGTATATGGTTTGGGTTTTTTTAAGCATATTGATGAGGTGAATCAGAAGTATATTTGGAATGTAGGTTCTCTGCTAGTTCTAGCCAAATTGTGTAGTTAGCCACAGCTAAGTCTCGGTTCATCTCCCTTAACTGAGGTACCCACATTAGGAATTGGATGAAGTGTGTGATTGGTCATCTGCCTTACTCTGACAAGTTCTCTCAAAGATTATAGTCTGCATTTAAAGTTTCTGGTTGTACCGCGGGGTGATTTTTGTTTTGAGTAAACCGGAATTAGTCTAAGCACATTTCACTAAGGTGTTGCAAATTTTTTTTTCTTATTTCTTGTTCTTAAGATAAATCTGTTTTCAGTGGCAAAATCACTGTTTTGGTAGGAAAAGTTTGTCAAATACAGTGTGCTCCATTACAGCCATTTCTTTCTGTTTTTTCCTTTGTAAGAAAATACATCAGTGGATTCAGATATGGATGTACTCAGTGACATCACTGTCAGCTCTGTCCATACCAGTGACCTTTCATCCTTTGAAGAGGAGACTGAAGAGGAGACTGTAATTTCTGACAGTACTGAAGAGGGGGAGATCACATCAGATGGTAAAGTAATTAGATTGTTAAGTAGAAAGGAAGAATACGCAATGCGTTTGTTGAATACGTCATATAATAAATTTGAGTTTTTGCAGTATGCTTTTTTGTATTTATTTAGAGAAAGAATTTGAATGTGGAATGGATAGTATTTTATAAAATTACAAAATATGAGTAGTGGACATACTTTTAATATTTTTTTAATAGCTTTATGTATTCTAAGCACTCTAAATCTCATTTCATAGGCAACAAAAACACTTAATGGTGATTGATATGTCACTTTCCTTTGTTATAATATTGGAGTGTTTTGTTTGCGACTGCAGGGTAGTGGTCAAAGCTGACTTTGCAAATCAGGTTGATTTAGAGATTTAGGACTGCAGGGATCTCCAGATTCTGCCTGACCATAGCACAAGGAACAGGAATGGATTTAGCTTGAAGAGTTTGGCAACACCAAATCTTTTCACTGCCTGAGTTACCTTTCTGTGTTTTCCTTATCTAGAGCAGGCCTCAGACTCTGATTTCTGCAGATATGTGGCTTTTGCAGTTAATAAGACTTTCCACTTCATGGTATAGAGTGCCTTAATACCTGAATGAGTTGTCTCTTGTATGCTGTGAGCTTATCTTTTCTGCTCTAAGAATATTATTTAGAAGTACAGAATTACTTGCATATTCTCTGGATTTGGTCTTATCTTTAAACATGACATATTGTGTTCAGTTCTGACTAAGTATTTGTGAAGTGAAAGCAAGTCCTAAGTATATTTCAGGGATACAAATAATTTGTACAGTACGGGACACAAATGTTTTTGCTCTATTTCTAGTTATCCGGATAAAACTGAAATAACTTTATTTATTTCTACTTGAATAATACATGAGTAGAAACAACAGTGTGTTTTGTGTATGTATTTCAGTAAGCCTATCTAGTTTATATGTTCTCAAATATTATACAAATTTTTTGGGGGTAGGGAAGAAGCTTAATTTAATACATAGCAGAAATCATATTCTTATTTACTATGTCGTGTTAACTACTAAGTACTATATGTAAAAAGGCACTTTTTCTCAGTGAGGGTGACAGAACACTGGAACAGGCTTCCCAAGAAGGTTGTGGAGTCTCCCACTCTGGAGGCATTCAAGACCTGCCTGGATGCCTTCCTGTGTAGCCTCACCTAGGTGTTCCTGCTCCAGCAGGGGGATTGGACTAGATGACCTTTCGAGGTCCCTTCCAATCCCTAACATTCTGTGATTCTGTGTGATTCTGTAATGTGATTACAGGCAAGAGGGTAAGCGCAATTGTTGTACCCCATTTTTTTCTGGGGTTTGTATCGTGCAATTTTTTGGCTGAATGGTGTGCACAAATACATGAATCTACCTTTCAGGTTTTCATAATCTAATGTAGGTTTGTGTTTGGTTTTTATTTATGTGAAAGAGTTCAATATTTTTAACTGGGTTTTTTTTAGAATAAATAATTGTTAATATATTTTGAGTAGCTTTGCCTCCTTAAAGGTCACGGTGAAAACACTGCCCTAATATATTAATATATCTCTGCACTTCACTAACCGTTCATCAGATGAAGAGGAGAAAAACAGTCAACATAAGACAAAGCCTCATGCTAATGAGCTGAATGATGGGAAAGCCAAGCCTGTTCGTCACACTTATGTTCGCAAGCCTTTCTTGTACTCCAAATACTTCAGTGATTCCGATGATGAACGAACGGTAGAACAACGCCGTCAGTCCATTGTAAGTGTGCATTTTGTTACTGCTTGCATTCTAGCTCCTTGAACTTTTCAGCACAGAAATTCCACTTCTTATTTGGTGATGGTTTGTGGGGGGGAGTCTTCTGTTTCTTCTCACTTTGTTGGGTTTTTTTCCCAGTGTGTTACAACTGCCTCTTCTTCAGACTCCCACCAATACTACATGATCCGCTCTCCAGGGAATAGTTATTTTTATATATATATACACACATGCACACACACACACACACACATATATATATATATATAAATATAAAATAGTTTGAAAGAATCAGGTGGTGAAAGCAATGACACACTTTTCCACCCTTTTTCCCCTTCTCTAAAATGAATAGTCTTTTGGTGTTGACAGAGGAGTTACTAATTACACACAGTGTCTTTGCAGAATAACAACAATAGGTGGATCCTTTCTTAACTGAGTGATTTGATATGGACAGTAAAAACTGACACACATATGAAAAGCTTGGTCTTCAGCAGATTTAGTGTATATAAAGACAATATGAGTGGAAAAAGTATCTACCTGCAACCTGCCTTCAATGTGGTTTTGTGTAATTTGGGCTCGTGTTGGCTGCTGCAGGCTAATTCATTACGTCATCTCTTTACAAATGTAGTTCTTCCTGTCCATGAAATCAGTAGTTTGTAGCATGTCTTCAACTATTAAGAATGGAGAGAGAAGTTTAAGCATGTTTCCTATGTTCTGTGGAAGAAAGACCAGAATACAGAAGAGAGAACAGCAGTTTTTACATTTTTTTTCCTTTGGCTAAATAATTTTTTTAATTTATATGTATTTGTATATATATATATCTATATATCTAGTATATATATTCTATGTATATATTATGTGTATTTTTAAAATAATTAAATCATCTTTGAGAAGGTTTCATAGCCTCAGTCTGCAGTATTAAGTGGCAATGAAACTCTTTGAAACTTAGCTGTTTCACTTCACAGAAGTATTAGAGGATTCCATTAACTTTCACATCATGATTTCTAAGGACTATTTATTTTTTAGTTTTGCCCAAGCTACAATGTTCTGTTTTCAGTGGGTTTTAGACATACATTTGTATTCAAAGAATACTCTTTGACCTAATGATAAATTAATTGTTTCCCTTGGTTTTATATCTTCAGGCCAAAGAAAAGGAAGAGAGACTTCTAAGAAGACAAATTAACAGAGAGAGACTTGAAGAAAAACGTAAACAGAAGGCTGCAGAAAAAACAAAATCCCAAAAAACTGGAAATCAAAATGCTAAAGGTATGAGAAGTATAGCATTATCCCCCACCCCTCTTGTATTCTCTTCCTGTGGAAAAAAACATTCAGGGTAACATATTGGTGATAGGTCTCTGGTCATTTCCCTTCAAAACCCAACATTTCAACAGTGATGTAACAGAAAAATTTATAATTCAAATTATTAATGCAAAATTACATGTCTTTTTTCGTATATCCTTCCATATATCATTACATTGCTTAAACACAATTAATACCTGTATACACTAGTATTCTCTGCTACAGATGAGTACTCTCTACTGCTTTCAGTCACATTTATAGCTGAAACAGTAATATAATGGCATGCTTATGTATTTCACCATCTGTGTATTATTTTAGGAAAAAGTGGCTTGACCTTAGAAGAACCGTCATCAAGAAGTCATGAGTCAAAAGCTACTGGTACCAGCATTAAGGATGTGCTTAAAGAACAGAAATTTTTAGAAAAAAAAGTAGCCTTGAGCAGAAAAAGAAAAAGAGATTCAAGGTATTCATGTGTTTTCTTAAAAGGAGTTATGGTTTTGCATATTCATTTTTGCAGACTGAAAAGGTTCTCTTCAACTTTGCAGCTAGCCTTACCCATTTTAACAACTTCCTCTTAAAATATTCACATAATTTTGTTACTAGTAAGCATGAAGTTCAGGCAGAAAATGAAATTATAGCTGCTTAAGTATGCTGCAGCTCAGACTGCAGTAGCACGAAAATGGACAGCTTTTAGATGTTTGTGCATCTAATACATCAGTTAGTTGCCTTGGTCTTGAAAGTGATGTTTTACATAGATACATACACGTGTATATATCTGTCTATATATGGGTTTCTGAAAGAGAAAACCAGTGTTTTTAAGGTTCTCTACAATAAGGGCACAGTGGATTTTTTTTTCTAGGGCAAGGAGATCTCTTACCCATTTAACAGGAACAACTATAGTACTGATATTGTCACACAAGTATTCTCTGCTTTAAAGCATTGATGTCCAAAGAGTATCTGTGAAGTTGGCACATGTAATTTGCCAAGAGAAAAAAGCTTGGGCAAATTGGCTAGTCAAAAGTTACGTGACAGTGTTCTATTTCAGTATTTTTAGTGTGTGTAGCTCTCTCCTTCAGCCTTAAAAGCAAAAAGTTTACAAACCAATGTTAGGGTGATACTCATTTTTCTGTTTTAGGCATGCTGAAGATGGCTGCAAAAAGAAGTATGAGCCATCTGAAGACGATACTAAAGAAATGCAAAAGACAAATGAGGTATGTGTCTCTTCAATTATAAACCTTGTGATCTTCCTTTCAAATTGTGACACTATATGTTCATATGTCCATACTTAACTGCATAATATTGAGTTTGTTCTTACTAGTCTGTTTTTTCCTGCTAGTTCTTTCAGTTGGGTTAGTGATCCGACATTGCTGTAGTAATGTTTTCTGAATTCCAGTAGCCACTAGAATATGCAGTTTATGTATTTGGTGCTGATGCATGTTGTAGTAGAACATGACATATAATTTAAGCCCTATTCTGTGAAGCATGTTGGGTTTTATAAAAGAGCAAAGTGTGTCAAATAGGCAAAGACTTGAGGAGCTTGATCTATGTAAACTTCTCACGAGGAAGTTAAATAAAAACTGAATGTAGTGCGAACAGTGAAGAGAATTTTTATGGTTATTACCAACAATATTATTAACAAAAAGAAAAAGTGATAGTTAGAAGTTCAAATGGAAGTCTAGAATTATCTTCTGTAGTTTTTTTTTTAGACAGATAACATAATGTCTATTTGAAATAATTTATGGAGTATTTGCAGTTGTGATTGTCCATTTAAAAAGCCATTTAAATCATTTTAGAAAGAAAAATCACTTTATGAAGAAAAGCTACTCAAGTTCAAACAGACTGCTTAAGATTAACTTCTGTTTCTTTGGATTTTCCCACAATGGCAGATAGTTAGGATGAAAATGGCAAGTTTCATTTTCTTACTGACAATATTTCAGGCAAATTTTTATTGAAATGTTAAGTGTATTCTGTGGTATATTGTTTTTATGGAGAGTTTGCCTTTAACAGTTCTGTTTGGTCATCTGGCAAAGGAGCTGTGTAATATTTGCTTATGTATATATAATAAACTTTCTTTTACAGACTTGTGAAAAGAATTCTTCCAAAGAATTGAAGCATAATCATGGTAAAAGTGAAATCTCTAAACAGCTTAGAAGACTTTCAGAATCAGTGCATTCAACTGAGGAAAGCAAAAGTGATTCTAAAGCAGAAAAAGAACATAAAAGAAAAACCTCCACCTCTCTTCAGGCTGAAGGAGCTCAGCAGGACAGTGAAACAAGGGATCCAAAAAGACAACTGGATAGAGCAGAAGTCAATACTGAAGAACTACAGAAGCAGAAATCCATATTTAAAAATGAAAAACACCCCAGAAAAGATAGTGACACAGAAATTCAACATATGAGAAATGCTGCCAAAAAAGAAGCCAAGTCTTACAGAGATAAAAATGAAAAGGAAAGAACTGCTTTAGAAGATAAAGTTTCTTTAAAGCACAAGTATAAAGGAGATGGTCTTCACAAATCAAGTGAAGATGTTGAACTCCATTCATTTGAGAAAAGTTTGAAAGGAGAGGATGGTGGTCAGAAGCATAATCAACAAATAAAGGTTTCCTCAGATGACAAATATGAAAAAAAAAATAAACACCGAAGTGAACGGAAAATATCAGTAACAGGGAAAGATGGAAAAAATATTTCTGAATCAACCTTAAAAGCTGAAGAATCTCTGCGTAAGGAAAATAAAAAAGACAGACATCTCTCAACAGAAAAATCAAGAGCAGAATACAAGTCCAAAAGGTCCCTGAGTGATTCTAGGCCACAAAAGGATTCCCTAAGTGCCTCAAAGCAACTTGTTTCTGCAACGCACAGAAGGAGCGAAAGCTACTCAGAAGATAAACATGAAATAGAATCAGCTAACTCTGATAGTAATTTGAAACAAGAAGATGGTGTTCATAAAGACAGACGAAGATCTAAGAGCCTTGCAGAAGACAAGGTTTTGTTAAAGTCCAAGTCAAAGAGTCATAGTAAGCAATTCAAAGCGTCTGAAACAGAGTTACAGGAAACTTCAATAAAACAAGAGACTGGTCAGAAACTAGACAAAGAGAAGAGCACGGAAGAGAATGATTCAGATAAGCAACGCAAATCCAAAAATGAAGACAAAGTTTTTGAGGAGAGCAGTGCTGACTTTGAGCTTGTAAGTGGCACGCAATTGACTCAGGGATCACAAAAAGACTTCAGTCACAAAGTGAAGTCACATTCTGGAGAAAGAGGATCTGTGAAAGAGAAATATAGAGGTGATAAAGATTTAAGCAATTCCAAACTGGAAAAGAGGTTCTCTGCTGAAGGTCACAAAAGCAGAAACCTAAAGCACAACAACAAGGAAATAAAGAAGAAGGAAGAGAGTATCAAATCAGAAGATAAAGATACTAAAGAAATGGATAGTGGGCATGAAAAAGTATTGAGCACCATGGTGGCAATGGATAAAAAACAAAGTAAGAAGATACCCAGTGAAAACAGAAAAGGCAGTATATCAAACCAAGAGTTACTTGGAAAGGCAAAGCAATCAGCTAGCAACACCGAAAGCAGCCATGCTCCAGCCTCTCAGAAGTCAAGTATGAATAATGATGACTTGCATTCTGGTCATGAGGAAGAGCTGATGGAACTTGATTTGGAACAAACAAAAGTGCAGGAAGCATCTAATGTCAAAGGAAAAAACATTCAAAACTCACTCCAAGCCACAGGTGCTGAATGTGCAGCAAAAGAAAAAATACCTCTCTCTGTTTCAAATGAGGAATCAAAATACAGCGTGGCAGATCCTGACGCCTGTGAATTGCAGTTTCTACCTGCAGCTGAAAAAACTATTAAACAAGAAGATATCTCTCATAAACAAGTTGGTGCCTTAGACATTTTGTCCAAACAAGCTTCCATGGATCAAGGACCCAATAAACAAGGGGCTTATCAAATGACTGGTGTGTATGAAAAAAGCAGTAGAGTCTTACTGAATGTTCCCAGTAAGGATCAAGTTTCAGAAGACAGCAACAAACCAAAGAATTTAAAAACTGTGATAAATTCTAATTCAGATGATGTTCCTTTAGCAATTAATTCTTCCAGAGAAGATGCTGCTGATGCAAAGTCCATGGATATGGATATCTCAGATTTTACAGATTCCTGTAGTAGTATGTCTAAAGAATGCCATCATTCAGATGGGACTTCTGTATTTGAGGATACTTTCATTTTGAAGAACGATGCAGCACAGGTTGTATACATGAAGCAACAAGATAGTGCAGTGCTGAGTTCTGTCATGAAAGACGGTGGTGGCAACAACAGTATGACAAAGAGTATAGAAAAAGGTAATGAGATGCCCCAGCCTGATGAACCCACAATGGAAGACAGCACAGCGGGGTTACCTAGTCAAGATGATGAAGAAGAGGCAAAGTTAGAAAGCACTCAGGGAAGTGAGTTGAAAATGAGGGAGGAAAACTTAATGGCTGACATAACTGAAGATTGTGGAGATACAACAGAAGAACTTCTCCTAAGAAGAAAAGCGAGAAAGTACTTGAGTAGAGATCCTTCCACAAAGGGAGAAAGCAGCTCGATGATGGATAACGTGGAAAAGAATGAGGTGCATGATATTGATGATATGATACAATCTTCCTCTGTGTTAGTGCTTGAAAGAGTTCCTGAAGGAACAGTCAAAAACTCTGTTATAGCCAGTGGGCAAGAAGGGAATAGTGTGATTGGTGTGGAAGATAGAAATGAAAGCAGTGCAGTAGGTACCAGTGCAGGAAGTAGTAAATTTAGTTTGTTGTACAGCAGCCTGCAAACAACTCCGGCCACTGCGATAGGAACTAGCACAGAAAAGATCATTGAGAGCACTGTAATGGCCACTAGTACAGGAGAAGAAAGAGCTGACGGTGCATCACATTCTGAAAAGGACAGTGATGCTACAACCACTTGCTCAGAAGAAGAAGGTGAGGTGACGGTAATCTGCACAAGCATAGAAGCTGATGAGGGTTTCACAACAGGCATATGGGTAAAATGTAGTGAGGGCAGCAGTTTCAGCACGGGAGCTGATATTGGTGAGTGTACTGTTGCAGCAGCTGAAGAAGGTGGTGGCAGTGTTGTCACTGAAGGATTAGCAGAAAGTGAAAGTTTCCTAACAAGTACAGAAGGAGAAGAAAATGGTGACTGTACCATGGTTGATGCAGAAGAAAGTGTTAAGGATTCAGTCAATGCAAGTGGAGTAGAAATTGAAGATAATGTAAATAGTGCCGGGGCAGAAGAAAAAGATGATGCTGTGACTAGTGCAGGCTCTGAAGAACAGCGAAAGACCTCAGCTTGTGTAGATACAGGCAAATTTGAAAGTTCTGTATCCTGCTTAGGTGAAGCGGAGAGTGATGGTGCTGTAACTAGTGCAGGGACAGAAACAGGTGAAGGGTCAACGAGTGGTGACAGCTCAAGTGAATTTAGGGGCAGTGTGACAGCTGGCCAAGTGAAAGAACATGAAGGTACTGTGACTTGCACGGGTGCAGAAGAAAGAGGTCATAACTTCATCATCTGCTCAGTTACTGGTACAGATGCCCAGGGAGAAAGCACTGTAACTGGTGCTTGTATTGCAATGGTCGCAAACAACAGCGCCACAACTGGAACAAGCAGTGACAAATCTGAGGATACTGTAAATGGTGAAAGTGCAGTGACCAGCACAGGCATAACCCCAGAAGATGATGCTGAAATTTCAGTAGTCTGCACAGGTCTAGAAGACAGCAATGAGGGGTTTGAAGTTTGCTTAGAAGCTGAAAAATGTGAAAGTCTAATGGACAGTACAAGAGCAAAGGAAGAAGCCAGTGTCGCTACAGTCAGTGTAGGTCTGTGTGATGATGAAGGTTTTGTGACTAGTACAGGTTCAAAAGAAGAGGATGAAGAAGGTGAGGACATTGTGACCAGTACAGGAAGAGGAAATGAAGAAAATGAGCATGCTTCTACTTGTACAGGAATGGAAAGTGAAAATGCACTGATTTGTATAGGTGCAGAAGAAGGTGGAAGTTCCATTATCTGCATAGTTGCTGAACAAATGGAAGCAGAGTCAGGAGTGGCTGGCATAAATAAGCTTACTGTTGATAGCATGATGAGTGCAGAGGAAGAAACTAATTGTGCCACAAACTGCAAAAATGCTAAAGGAATTGTTGAAAGCAGTGTAACCAGTGCAAGTGCTGCAGATGAGGGGGCATTGACTCCGCATATAGGAAAGCTTGAAGGTACCTTGATTGCTTTAGATGCTGAGGAATGTGAGGGTCCCATGACCAGTGCTATGGCAGTGCAAGATAAGAGTCAGTCTGACACTGAAGACGAACATGAGAATGCCATGACTTCCTTTGGCAGCAGAGAACTTGATGCCTCTATAAGTAGTGCAGTTCCAACAGAAGACGAGAATTCTTCTGTTCCTGCTGACAGAGAAGAAAAAGTAAAAGGTGATATAATTTCTACCAGTACAGTGGAAGAAAGTGATGTTCCCTTACATTCAGCCTTGGATGCTGAGGAAGGTCCACTTACTGTTGCAAGAGTCACTGAAAGTCGGGAAAGCTCTATGGTCTTAATAGACACTGAAGACACAGAGGTGCCCATGCCCAGTACAGCTACAGAGTTCAAAGAGTGTGTGCTTACTTGTAGCAGTAAGCAGGAGAAGGATGAATGTACTATGATTTCCACCAGTATTGTGGAAGAATTTGAGGCTCCTATGTCAAGTGCAGCTATTGAATATGATGGTCAGCTCCCCTCTGTGAAAGCAGAAGAAATAAATGAGAATGCTATGGTTTCTATAGATATGGAAATATATGAGGTTCCCATGCCTAGTGAATCTAGTGCAGGGGGAGATGATAATGACGATGATGAAAGCCACCCAACTGCTAGTGGTAAGGAAGAAAAAGATGAGTGTGCTATGATCTCCACAAGTGTTGTGGAAGAACAAGTAATCCTAATGTCAGGTGAAGTCACAGAAGAGGCGATTCAACATGTGTCGGACACAGAGTCGAAAAATGAAAGGGTAATGATACCTACAAGTACAGCAGAATGTTTTGAAGCTCCTATGTCTAGTGTAGCTATGCAAGAAGAAAACAAACTCACTGGTTCAGAAACAGAAGGAGGATATGAAGCTGCTATGATCACTACAAGCATGGCAGAAGAATGCGAGATAGTCCTGATCAGTGCAGCACCACAAGCTGAAAGTCAGCTCATTGTAGCAGATGGAGATGAAGATGCCATTATCTCCCCAAATGCATCAGAGGAATGTAAGATAGTGGAGACCACTGCAACTGTAGATGAACAGTTTGGACTAGCTGCTTTCAATGCAGATGCAAAAAGCAAAGGTTCTGTGATTTTTGTGGGAGAATGTGGAGCTCCTGTGCTGAGGGTCGCCACCAACAGTGAAGAACAACATGCTGCTTCAAGTGTAGGAGATAAGGAGGAGGGAGAAGTGATCACTCTGAGCACAATGGAAGAATGTGATAGTCTCTTCACTTTCACAGTCATAGAAGAAAGTCAGCTTGCTGCTGAGACTACAGAAGTAAAAGACAAAAGTGAGGAAATTTTCGGTACTGCTAACCAGATTGAATGCATCCTGTCGACTACAGGTCCAGAAAACAGTAGTAACTCATTGCTTGTCATTGGTAGAGAGAACAAGGCCCGTGAGAGTGATGTGAGGGGAGAATCAGCAGTATCGCGGACCACAGCAGACAGTGAAATCACAGAAACAGGTGAAAATTCAGTGAACCTCATGAGTGTAGATGAAGCCCTTTGTGTGGAGATCAGCACAGAGACTGCTGTGAGTCCAAGTCCTTCCTCAGAGGCAAGCGAGGATGATGAGCAAACTGAAGATGTTTTGCATGAGGATGTTACATCAGAACTCTCTTGCGTGATTTCAGAAGCAGCAGTAGAGAGTGAAACTCTAAGGAATGTAAACTATAAATTTAACTCAAACTTGCTTTTAGAAAGTGATTTTTCTGAAATAAGGACTCCCCTGCCTGGGGCACAGGCTCCTTCCTTGGTTTCTGCAAATGAAGTGACTGTAAATACCAACAATGGTGAAATTTCAGTAGAAGCAGAATTAGGGGAAAAACGTAACTTCCCTGTGTTGCATGTAGAAGAGCTTTGTGGCAGTAATGACAAAACGAACTTGATCAAAGTAGATGATGTTGGAATCAAAGTTACTTTTCCAAAAAGTAACTCAACCTTGAATTCAGGTGAGGTTTTCTCTTTTTTTAAAATAGCTTATAAGCTGTCATAAATACACACATTTTACTGTGATTATAGTTAGAAATAACTTTCACTGTTCAAATAGACCTGATTTCTTTGTTAGTTGCAAAATAACTGTTAACAATATCTTCAAGAATTGCTGACAAACATTTAAATAAGCATATGACTGCGGGAGTATAGGAGTGCCTGAGCACAACTATCTGAGGTATGTTGGAAAAGAATCAAATGTTATTAGAGTCCAAAAAAGTTATTAAAATACAGTGATGTAAAATTGTGATTTAATGTTTGAATTGGTTTGGAAGGGGTCATTATCATGAAGCCAAAAGATAGGTTTTGTTATTAATGTGTTTTGAAATCCAGAAATGCTTTTATAGGAAAATATTTTATACATATGTTCAACATTTTCAAAAGGTAACTTCTTAGTAATTTTGAAGGTAAGAGTGGCCATCCTTAATCAAAATAGGAGATTTTTCTATGGATGGTTTTTTGAATTTTGTGTTGTGAATACACTTGACATGGTCCTACTTTGTGTTACAAAAGAATCAGGCAGTCATCCTATATAAATGAATATTTTAAGTGAGCAATTATGACAGGTGTCTATTCTAAATAGAAAACTTTAGTTATGATAGTATATGACATTAAGGATATCGTATTTTATTTCTGAATCAATTTTTCTGGAAACTAACGTTTGAAATGAACTTGCATGATTGTTAGTTCCTAAAATATCGTGTTAAGAACATCCTGCTGTTTGCAGCTTTTCTCCTCTTTGACCCTCCAGAGTAGCTGAAGCACCATATTTATGAAAATTATTAAATTCTCTAGATGACCTAATGAAGTCAAGATTATGACTTCATTATAAATTTTGGAGAAATTAAACTGTAGAAAAATAGTTGAGAAATCTGCTTGTCTTTGTTTATTCCAAAGGAAGTGGAATGATGACAATCAAGTACTGCTTTTAAAATCTTTTCCTTCTCATGTCTGTCTTTGCTATTATTTCAAAAAATACACTAACATTTTTATAATGTGAGTGCAGGTCCAGTTTCTCAAAAGCTGGCTTTCTTCTCTAGTTTTATTGATATTTGGGATGAGAAATCTTACTCTTCAGATTTGGGTGTCTTGGGAATTTGTCAAGGAAATGTGCTGAACTAGTAAGCTTGAAAAATGTTACTCAACATTTATAAAACAAAGACAAACATGAGCCATGAAAATGTAAACTGCCACACTTAGGTATTTCTGTCTTGGTGCTTTGCTCAATCCTTGTTGTCCATCAGTGTAGCCTCTGTAAGTACCAGCGGCAGTGGTAGTCTTATTTTGTGGACTGCAGCCACAATTTAATCACTTTACATGCATCACTGATGAATTGTCATGTTATAACTATTTCTTTTTGTTTAGGAAAAGCTGTATAAACAGGCTTTTGAAATAGGTGCCCAAAAAGTCTGTAGAAGTCATGTGAAGATGCTGTCAGCGTGGCCTGTTTTTCAGATGTTAAAAGTGTACAGCTGTTCCTATGGGGAATGAAATGGATGGGGTTTGAAGATTATATTAAATTACATTAACACTAACAGGAGCTGCTGAACTTTCAGTCTATGGAAATTGGATTATTTCAGTGGTTACAGTGTTAGAACTTACAGTTTTACATCTCATTGTCACTTAAAGAAAAATGTTATCCTTGGTATTAAATTTTCATTCTGCATTTATTAATACAGTGGTGATTTGGAATTTGGTCAGAAAATCTTTTAGTGTTTTTTTAAAGGAAAAGCAAGAAAAAAAAGCCAAAGTCAGAATTCACAGAATTCATATGGTAAATCCTGATAGACGATATTTTCCAATCCTTTTATACTTAAGGAAAACAGAAGTACTTGTATTCTTGCAGATGCCAAGTTATTTTTTTGAGCTGGTTTGCTGCAGACAGGCTTGCTATTGTTTCCATTGCCTACAGGAAGGGATTAAATTCCTGTGCTGTGTTCATGAGGTGGTACTGAGAAATAGTATCCTACTGTAGCATGAGATAAATGCAGCATAATGTAATCTAATAATTTTAACATATTTGTATTTCATTAGGCAATAATGCAGCTTTACCAAAGTTGGCTGAAGAACTAGAATTTGAAACTAACTTGAGACCTGAAGAGGTATTTATGTTATTTTGAAAATTTGGCTATACTATTTATTGTGTAATTATACATCTTGCTAGGGTTTCTTACTATATTTTTTTGTTTTTGTGCAGCAAATTGTCATTTGAACTTCAAAACTTTCAAAGGGTCGTTTTCCAGATTATTCAGCTGTGCTTTCCTAAGCAGCTGGCATTTAAATTGTGGGCTGGCCATGTTAAACTCTGGTAGAACCAATCCCTGTGCCCCCCAGCCATGCTCTTCCTGTGGCTATGACGTGCAAGTTTGCTTTTTTCTAGAACTGGTCATACTGTGTGCATGTTGCTTGTGATAGTGCTTGTAAAATAGTCATACGTGCCTTAGCACTTACAGCTGACAATTGTTAGTTTAGTGTTTTGAAATTGTAAACATACACTGCTCTTTATTTTGTTGTATCGGTCCCATGTCAGTCTTCAGACATGCCACTTCTCTATGTGTTTGCGGAACACTCGCTGCTGTTCTGTGCTGTGATAACTGTAGCCTGTTTCATGCTGGAACAGAAGAGTAGGGCATCCTGGATAATCCAGAGTATCGGGGCTCATGGTCACTTACAGCTTGTGTAAGACCAAAGCTAAGGCTGTCTCTGTGTCTGTGCTGTGGTCCGTGCTAGCCAGGATTCCAGATGTGTTAATCATTCAGACACAGGACTGGATCTGTGTATTCATATCTTGCCAAACTCTCATTATAAACATTTTGAGGGAGAGCATGTTTCAGAGGCTCCCAAGCACATCTGAAAGGGTGGATCTGCACAGGGTTACTGACTTCAGCTCCAGGGCAGACCAGTTGAGTATTTCCGAACCATGGTTTTGACGCCTGGGATGCACTTCAGGAAAGTCCACGTCACCTTCAATCTAGTAGGTTTTATTGATTTGAGTTCCATCTGAAAACACTTGTACTGTTTGCCAGCTTAAGATGGCCTACAGTCAGCGTAGCCGTGTTCACATGGTGCTGTATCTGAGTTTACAATGTTCAGATCTGACTTAAGTAAACTTAGCTCCATATAGCATTATCTGTGCATTGGTAACATATAGCTGATCTGCAACTTGAACTGGAAAAAAAAAGTTGAAAAGAGTTCGCTGTACCTTGTTACACATTGCAGATACATATTTTTCTGTATATGTGAACATTTCTAGAATATTGGTCATTTTTGGAACTCAGAGTAGGCATTGCACCTTGACTTCCTGATATTTCTCTTGAGGTCTACTTGTTAAACTGAACTCTGGTACCAGTGTTAACCCTGAGGTCAAGGTTATGGCACTGTACTGTTCAACAGTAATGTGACTAAGTTCTGCCAGTGTTCCTTATTACTATTTGTATTGCTCTCTTAATAAGAACTTTTGAAGCCTGTTGTAGATTATGGTAAGCCAATGTTCATCATGACATGAGGAAGGGGAGTGAGACATACTTGTTCTGGATGTCTGTGTTATTTTTGTTTCTTTTTTGATTTCATGTGTAGCCACAACAACCTGAAAGTCCAAGAAGTGAAGAGGGATATGTGGATCTTCATACTAAAGAGTTTCAAAAAGGTGACTTTTACACTGATAGCAGCTTACTTTTCATACAGATTTGACTGTTACTTATGATGGGGCAGGGGGTCTAGATTTGATATGAGTAGAGGGATTGAAACAAAGCCTTCAGAAATCTTCTTGAAATGTCTTTAGGAGCTCATGTGGCTTTGCATTTGGCGTGTGGGAAAGAGGGGCTCAGGGTAGGTCAGCCTTTTCTTCCAATATGATATGCTGAAAGAAGGGTGGAAAGCATTTAGGATTTTAACTAAGTAGACTGCTAACATTCTGTTCAAAATCGGTAAATACAGAAAAACATTTGCTTGGGAAAAATTTAGAAACTTCCCCAAAGAATGGCTTTTTTCCTTCTAACTTAGAATATCATTGTTTTGGGTGTTGTGACAGGCCCTTTGAGGATATGACAACAGTAAATAGAGTATGGCTTTAAGTCACAGAGGTTATAGAGGGATGATTTTTTTTTTTTCCTCTCTCCAGAAAATTAAAATATTTCTGGACATCCACTGAGATTTGAGGAACATTTATAAGTAGATAATCACCTAGCTAGAAATCTCAATTAGTCAACTTGGATCTGTACTCAGTAATTCCTTTTCTATGTATTAAATTAATCTTAAATGGAAGAAAAAAAAATGTTCCTGTTTCCCAAAACCATGGTATTTTAAAATGTGTTGCAATCGTTTGGCTTTGCTTTTAAAGCAGAAGTAAACCTTTACTTTGTTCCCATCTTGAGGGATTTCATGCTCCAGATGCATTACAAACGTGTTTACAGCACTACCAGATAAGAGTTAATTCTCAGGTAATGGAGTAACAAGTAAAACTGAAGTGAAATACGAGAGGTAGCAGTGACGCCGCTGTATGTAGAGTCCAAAGAGGTTGAAGATGCATTTCCTCTTACGGAGGGTTGCAACTGAAAGCATAAATGCTATGAAAGGACACACTGTAAAGCTCACTTGCCAAATTAGACATGCACCAAAATTAGTGTTTACCAAATAGAAGACAAAACTAGGAGTAAGGTGAGATATGAGCATTGGTATAAAACCAGATTCCTTTTTATCCTTGTGGTAGGCCAAATTCACATACCTGGTTTAGCGGTGACGCGTGGTCACGTAAGTGGTAAGAGACATGCTCTGCTCACCAGAAAGAAAATATAAACCCTTAGAAGGGGTTAGAAGAATGTGGTCTTCAAGACAGCAGATCCAAAACTGTGATCAGATTTTTCTTTACTGTGAGCTTTATTTTAAGAACTGGGCCACATCACTCAGTCACCCAGACAGTACTTAAAATTTAAAATGTGCAGATTGAACTAGCTGTCATAATCTTGTTCCATGTAAAATGTTTAACAAAAAGCCATTTGTTGTGTAAATCATGTTGGATATGACACACACTGAAGAATAATGCTTCGTAGCTCTTGGTAGAGGTTTTTTTTTCTCTCCCACCACACAACAATCTATATATATATATATATATATATATATATATATATATATATATATATATATATATATATGCATGGATGTATACATATAGCTCAACGTACGTAAAAGGAAGTTGTTTAAAAGACAAATGTGTGTCCTGTCATGAGTATGAACAGCAGACACAGTAGTTTAGTAGTCCAAGATTCCTTGGAATGTAAACAAATCATTGGTGTTTGAGTGGGTAGGATCTAGCTCTTCATTTGACACTGCTTTAAAAATTGGAAGATGTTGTGCAACTGAACAGTATAGCTGTGGAAGAATTGTTGCTAAAACATGTAGATTGAAGAAATGAGCTACTGATTATAAAAAATCCTGTGTGGAATAGAGTGGTTTTATTGGATCATAGATTTATGTTCTTATTGTAGCTGAAACATCACTCGGAATGTTTTAGCTTTTTTTCTTTAATTACAATATTAATTCAGTGCCCTGTGAATTAGACTTCAAGGGTTTTGTAGCACACTTGACGGTTTAAGATTTTCTTTGTATCTATATGAAATGGCTTTTAAAGTTATTGAAATTTTTCAAAAGTGCGAAGCACTCATCAGCTCCCTTAATTCATAATTATTTTCCATATTTTGGTGGTATGGAAAGGTAAGGCTCTATTGTATTCGAGACAGAGTTAGAGCACAGTAGAATCTAGCAACTGGACAATTTCTGTATGTGCACTGCATCAGCTGCACGTCTTACTAGTACAATTATGCAAACTTCAGTTGTATGGAAGCGCAATTTACAGCACAGTTTTCATTGCATTTTACTTCATCCCATGATCCAGCATCTAAGATTGTGATAAATAAAATTCAGGTTAATTCAAATGCTAGAATTATATTGGAAAAGTCAAAGTTTCAAAGATGACAACCCCATGATTGCCTGTATTTTAGCCATAAAATTATTTTCAGAAAATGTCTTTAGAAATCCATATTGTTAAAGATTAGATGTCTTATTTCTAGCATTGCAAGTAAATTTTGTACAGTTTCAGTTACTCTGGAATCCTTTCAGGAAGGTGAGGTAAAAGATATATGACATTTTACTCTTGCTTAGCTTTTCTGATTATTTTTGTAATTCTTTTTTAATAGATTTGCTGCAGAGGAATATTGCTTTAGAAAGAGAAACTTGTCATGTAAGTTCTTGGGTTTAAAATTTACTCTCTGAAGTCTGTGCTGCTTTTTCTTCTTACTTGCATTTACTTGTATTTACATTAAATATTCTCTAAAGGAAAATATTATTTTTGTATATGCAGAGCCTATGTATATTGAGACTGTGCAGCTGTGTAGGTTGATGTCTAATTAGTCTTTCAAATTTGCCAGTAAGTAAATCTCATATTGTTGTTCCACGGTCTATAACTATTTCAAGACTGTTATTAACTGGCAGAAAAGATAAGCTTGATTGTCCTCATTAAGAAGAGAGGACAAAAATAGGGATTATTCTTGGGGCTTTTGATCATGACTAGAAACCTGTTCTTCTAATGCAGTCTGCTGTGGTTTCACAAGAACTTGGAGTTTGTAGGTATAAAAGGGATGACTGGGAAAGTTGCAAGTGTAAAGGGTTTCTTATGAAGCAGAAACAAGATGTAGTACAGCTGACAAGCTAAAAAATGTTTGTAATTTCTTCAACTTGTAGTAAATTTATTTATTATTGTATTGTAATGGTGGTTGTCCACATTTCTGGTGCTAGTGAGCTGCTGCTTCTTTTTCTGCATGTAGGAGACTGTCCTTTTAAATCAAGAAATATTTTGTGAGAATTGCCATGATAAACTGCTTTTAAAGCACTCAGTAGGGTGCTTAATTATAACTGAGACTTCTATCATTAAAAAATAGAAATTAGAAATTCTGAAAATGCTATGAGTAAGAAGTTCTTTCATGGTGCTATCCTATAGCAGTAACATTACTTGAGCTCTAGTAATAAGTTGTTCTTGTGATACTGTTATGTGCATGTTTTACTTGAAAGTAGTAAGTAAAAAAACCTCTCCCTTTTGTGTTTATAACTTTATGGAAAAAAAGAAGGTAATGAGAGAGCTGTCTTTGTGTTTTATGTGTAGGCAGAAAACTTGGATACCCAGATAGCTGAAGAACACAGATCCAGAGGCACACAATGTAAATCTTCAGGAACAATGGATAAAGAAAAGTGTAAGTCATACAGAACTATGTGAATTTGTGTAAAACTTTTCTGCTGCACAACAAAGTTCTACAGCAGTTAGGCCATGGTAACAAATTTACTACTGCACAGAAGAGCATTTAGGAGCTTTTTTGATCATGAGTAAACAAACTACTTCTCTTTAGTCTTAAAATCGATAAAATTAGTAATTATTTTAAAATAAAACACAGGGAGGGTATACAAAACTGAGGAAAGCTGATCATCTCAGGAAAATCTAGCCATTCAATAGAGTTTGTGGGGCTGGATGCTTCCTTCTGTTAGATTGGGAAGAACTAAGTTTTAGTGTAACTTTTTATATGTCTAGAAGTAAGAAGGAAATCAGTCCACTGAGTGGCAGAAACATTTCTAAGTTAAAATTAGATAAAGTTAACTTAGAGATAAGTTAAACATTTTGTTGACATAATAATTATGAGGCTGACTGTGTAACACCTATTCAAGCTCCACTCTCAACTGCTTTTGCCTTTTCAGCATCAGAATAATTTTTAAAAAGGATAATTAATGGTGTCATTTTTTATAAGAGTTTTTGTTCTGCTTGTAAGAATTTTGATTTGATGAAGTGAGGGATTAGAAGCCGTGCCGCTTTCTGAAGAGGGGTTAGCATAACATTCTGTTCACATTTTTGTAAACAAGATGCTTCTTTTCAGAATCTTTTGAATTACACTGATGAGCTGATATAAAAGTGACATCAAAATCTGGCAAATGCAGAAGACACTTTCTTAGCACTTGAACTGTTGTTTGTTTTTGCAGGCTGCCAGCCGATTGCTCAGGATGTGAGAAAAGATGATGAAGCAAGTCAGTGTTCTGAAATGAAATCTGATAACATCAAGGTATTTTCAAGAACATTTTTTGCATGTTCTGCAATTGTAAACAAGATGGAAGTTTTTATTTCTGTATCAGTTTATTTTGGGAGGTATTTTCATTATTAACAGTAAGCTACTTTTGCATTGTCTTAAATAAAAATTCAATGAGTACAGAATGATATTCCCTTTTCAAGGCAATTAAAAAAAAAAAGGCAGGAATTTGTGTAGTGTATAGCACGTGAATACCTTTGAGGTGTCCTGAACTGATTTGCACAATACTGAGGAGCTTGGGATTGCATGGAGAATTGCTGGATCCCAGCTGTCCAGTCAGTTCATCATCTTCATGCTTGTACTGATCTGACATCTGCAAGAGGGTATCAGCCTGTATCTGACTTCTGAGTCTGCTCTGATCCCTTCTAAGTGAAAACAGGAGTTCAGAACAAAATAGATGTTCTTGTTAAGAGTAAGACTGTCTCACCCATTGATTCTGGTGAAGCTTCTCAGCATCAAAGCTTTTATAAGACATTACAGAATCTTGATGAGTAGAATAATGACTCATGTATTGGAGTGTGTGTTTGTTTTTAGTATAAGTAATTGACAATGATCTTTCATTTGTAGTAAGATGTTATTTTCTTCGTTGTTTCAAAATAATGTAGGAAGTTATTTCAGGTGATACAGCAGAAGTGTCCAAAGAAATTGATGTAAAGTGTACACCTCCTAAAAGTACTATGGAAGAAAAAGGTAATGAAACTACCCTTTCTGGGCAATTTTCTGATCCTGTACTGAATGCTATTTGCATGATTCTGATAGAAATTAGGAACTTCATCCCAGTTTGATCCCAGCAAATACTTGCATATGTTCTCTAGTCGCTGTCTGTTCTGTTACACCTATCAACTAATGCCTTAATCCTAGTTTCTCATATGGCGAGAGCAGATTTGATGTTTCTGCTGTGCTGTTGCCCATCCACTCCCTTATTGCTTCAGTATGTGCCTTGGGTAGGAAAGCCAATTGCAAATAAACAGGTGGACAAGGAAACAGCATGATCAGCGTATGTGACAAGAACTTCTCCTAACTCTGACTACAAATAAGGGTGTCCTTTCATTAAAAAAATAACATGACATATTCACAATCAAAATCTGTCCTGTTTGTTTCTGTAGAAAATCCAACCAGGAAAGAGTGTGCAAGTTGCAATGTCGTAGTTGACTCATTAATTGCACTAAAATAAATAATAAAAGGTGGTGTGTCCACAGAGTTAACATTGACCTTGATGTAACTTGTGTCTGTCTCTGTGAGAACAGTGTGAATATCTTCTTAATGTTAGTTAGACATATTGATAGTTTTATCTCTCCAGTAAGCACGTTAAGAAGTCTGAAACTGTTCTGCAATGACCTTGTATCCTCAGTTTCCTGGAACATGGGAGAATATTGAATAGTGGCTTGTATATGTCTTGCCATTTTACAGTGGGTCACACTCTTGAGCTTTTGTTTTTACCTTAACTTAGAAGACCTCACTAACTCATTTAGTGTTAGGGAAGCATTCTGGTAGACCAATATTTGCTACAATGCAAATAGTGTTCATTTCTCATGGGTGTTTTTAGGGAATTTTGGGCTACAGAGTGAAATAACACTTTTAGTGAAGAGGTGGTGGCTTGTACCTTTTTCTTTGTCTGATTAAACAAAAGTGTACAGGTTGTTTGTTTTTTTTCTTTTTGGTATGTGTGAAGATGAATTTACCATTGAACATGAAATGTCTGAAAAGGAAAAGCACAGTCTAGAATCAAATGAAAATTCTCCAGAGGTGAGTGGTCTTATTCATGTTAACTGAGATAATGTAGGTTCACACTGAAAATAAGTACTTTGTCTTTGTGTATGTTTTATTGACAGCAATATTAAAACTTTGACTTCAACAAAAAAATAGCTGTGAAAAGTTTTGCTTGGTACTGTGAAGTACCAAAGACACATGTAGTTTTGTGTCAAAAAGTGTAAAACTCAAAGACCATGAGACATCAGTGGCTGATTATTGAAGTAGAAGGAACTCCCTTCATATATATCTTAGTACTTATAAACTCTATCAAAAGCAATTCTATAGAGCTGTGTTGTATAGAAATCTTGTTTTCTGACAGCCTTGTAATTGAGACGTGGACAGTTCAGTCACTAACAAATATAACTTGGCTTTACAAAAATGTTATCACTGAGCAACTTTAAAACTCTTTGTTATCCGTGTAGTCTACAGTGGTGGTTGTAAACAAGCATCTGAACCCGAGATATTAAAATTGTTGCTAGTCCCTAGAAATGGACACGGTTCTCATCAAGACATTAGGTTTTGTCATTTGCTTTTTTGCCTCAAATTTGGAAGCAGAAGAAAATTTAAAGAGTAAATTGTCACATTTGTTCACTCAAGGCTTGAGTTACTAAGATCCCTTGCCAGGGGAGACACCAACTAGCCTTCAACAAATGGTGAATGAGGCATTTTTTCCAATTTACAAGGAAAGAAGGTTAAGTCTGTTATTGGGGATTTTGTGATCTGAGATTATGGATCTTTATGATCTGAACATCTCACCATATTCTTTGTTTAAAGTTGTCTTTTGAAGCTTAAACTTCAAAGTAAGGGGCCTTTTTTATGAAAGGCCCTGTTTATACAGACAACATCCCCAACCTGTGTATTTTAATAACTAGGATATTGACTGTTTTAATGGCACTTGCTCAGCTGTTACACAATGTAGCCTGTGCATTATGGCCTTGGGAAAAGGGACTTGCAAGATACGAAGTTTGGAGTTTTCCTAAGACTGAAGAGATGTAGTGGGATATATGGGGTAAGCCAGCAACATTTGTGAGATAGAGCTGTTGGGGGAAGGGAGCAGAAGGCACTGCATTTTCAGGCTTGCTTTGTGCCTGAGGCTGGCCATGGAGTGGTTTGTGTAATTAGGAGTTGTCTCGTTTCCTTTCAGCTCTATCAATGCATTTCATAACAGGCAGCATCTCTTCCTATGAAACCTGCCTCATCTATATGTTTAAACTGATGAGCACTACTTCTGCCAGTACCACATTCTGAAGTTAGCAGTAATCTTTGTATTATATTGCACAAATGCTAAATGTCCATTACAGTAGTTAAATTTTTTTTGTCCTTTACTTTCAATAGGAAAATCAGCCTGTAATAGTGAAACGGAAAAGGGGGAGGCCTCGTAAATATCCTCTTGAAGCTATACAGCCTGGTGGTAAGTAGTTCATAATACCTGTGTGGAAAAACAAAGAAAATAGTGACATTCAAGTTCTGAATTCATATTTTTTCCCTCAGGTGGGGAGTCAAAAGCTGATATGAGCACTGGGAATGTAAGTGCCTTTATTTTGTTTGGGTGCATTTAAACACAGTAATTCAAGAGCCATTTATCTGTTAAACAGTTAATAATATTTCAGAAATATCTTATGGAAAACTTGATAATTGAGTTTGGTCTAAGCAAACAAAAGCTATTTTTAGTATCTCCTAATATAAGTGAACTTCATAAGCAAAATATACTATTAAGTCAAAGCACAGCAAATAACCTAGGAGGATCAAGTTTAGTACAACATGCTTGATACAAATCTAAGAGTTACGCTGGATAGCAAAATGCTTGTACACAGGGTGAAATTCTGATTGTGTGCATACATGTCTCTTAATTTGTGCTGAGAGTAATTTTGGCCTGAATATCAAGGGTGACTGTTTGAAAAATTTGAGATTATTTTTATCTCTACTGAACCTATCATAATAATAGCTCATAGTAAGTCTTAATATCTGTAAAATAAAGTATTGTGTAATACGGTTGTATTATCTATATTACAGTGTGTACAATTCATTCAAAAGATAGAGATATGCTGGTTGGTAACTTAAGAGCTCATGAAACGTACCTCAGCAATATCTTAATTTCAACCCTTGTGAAGTACATTCACTGCTAAGAAAGGGTTATTTTGGGACTGTTTCTGCAATCCAGTTGGATTACAGCACAGGGTGGTAATGGATCAGGCACATTTGTGAAGTCCAGCTAGTTGGATTGCATTGAAGTTGCATTGAAACTCATGTTTTCTGCCTGTTTGCTTGGTAAGGCACTGGCTGGCATGGCTGTCAGAAATACTCGGAATTGACCTAGGTGACAGATAGCAGGAGTTTGTCCCTGCTTGGTCTGTCCTTGCAGCATTTCAGGCAGCCCTTTGAGGCCTGCCCCTTTAGCAGGTCTCATGGAGTTGTTTCAGAATTCCAGAGGAGGGCCACGAACATGATGAGAGGGCTGGAGCCCCTCTCCTGTGAAGCCAGGCTGAGAGAGCTGGGGTTGTTCGATCTGGGGAAGGCTCCAGGGAGATCTTAAGCAGCCTTCTAGTACCTAAAGGGGACCTGCAAGAAAGCTGGAGAGGAACTTTTTACAAGGGTGTAGAGCGATAGGACAAGGGATAATGGCCTTAAACTGAGAGTAGGTTTAGATTAGATATAAGGAAGAAATCCTTCCCCATGTGGTTGGTGAGGCACTGGAACACATTACCCAGAGAAGCTGTGGATGCCCCATTCCTGGAAGTGTTGAAGGCCAGGTTGGACGGAGCTTTGAGCAACCTGGTCTAGTGGAAGGTGTCCCTGCCCATGGCAGAGGGGTTAGAACTAGATGATCTTTAAGGTCCCTTCCAACCCAAACCATTCCACAATTATAGTTTCTAATCTTCCCTATTTTTTTTTCCAAATATTAATTTAATTAAGTGTAATTTGAACTAGTGTGTTCTGTGGTGTTTGGGGTTTGTTGTTTGAGTTCTTCAGGGTTTTTTTTAAGTTTTATTTTCAAGTAAGGATTACAACAAATTTTTAAATCCCCCTCAGAAATAGATACACCTTGGCACCCTCAGTACTGGAAAATAATCACTTTGTTCTAGGTTGATTATTTTAAAGGTCCTGTATCTCTTAGTGATGACTTATTGGTGTGTCAGTCAGTTACAGGCTGGCTCCAGGAGGAGCAATATCTGCCTTCCATTTGAGATAATGGTTCTGTAAGGTGAGATATTATCTTTTTGTGACAGTTTTTCCTAGGCTGCTTTGAGAATACGTTGCTACTTCAAAGGAAGCACAGATATCCTAGTGTAGTCGTTCAGTCATGAAAGAAACAGGATTTTGAGACAGTCATGATAGGAGATTATTTAATTATACATAGTTCTTTCTACATTCTGAGTAAATACAAAATTCTCGTGATTCTGCAAATCTGTGTGTGTGGTTACAAAAGTGACTGCATGATTTCTTTTTTGCATTGTTGATAATAAAGTTTTCAGAAATGTATTTGACTGAAACTGCTTTTAACTGTCTTTTATTGCTATTACTTTAGTGTCAGATCACTGCAACTGCTGTGATTTCTTCTGTGTATGGGCTGATTTGACTCGTTTCAATTTTTTATCATAAATGGGAAAAATGCATGCTACTGTTAAGAAACTCCAAATCTTATTACAGTGTCCACGTTTTCTAGATTTGCAGATAGGTTCTACTACAAATGGGAGCAAGTTTCTGTGTTTATGTCATACAATCCTGGATTTTTCTGATTCTCTTTGAAGTAAAGAAACTACTTTTTTTTTTAAATTTCAGCTGCAGTTTCCTATTTTTGCGAATAGAGGAAAAATGCCTCAAACAGGTAAGGAAATTATATCTGTTTTAACAAATAAAACAAAAGATGGAAGAAATAAAATAGGGTTTTTTTTAAGGAAACCACATGGTTCCTTTGTAAGCATCATCTCTGGCAGTCAGTATCATCAATGTATGAAAACTTCTGAGTAAACAGAACACTGCAGATATGTCCCTAATTCTACTGAGTTTTTGCTTCAAAAAAAGAGCAGCTTAATAACTTATCTCAAAAATGCCTCAGCACTCCTAAGTGCTGAATAATGCATTGCAAAATATAGCAAATAACTTGTTTGTGTGGACAGACACACAGCAGAGCTTCAGAGGCAGGTAGGTACCCCATCAAACTGGTTCTTAGTGACTGTTTTCCATTTGATCACACTTACTGCACTAACTGTTTTAAAATTTCAAATTTTGTTCAGTTAATTGGATTATGTGTGGATATGTGTGTAAAGAACTTAGTGGTAGCTCGAGGGGCTATTTCCCCTTTCACAACTGCTGTCAGATCTTTAGAAGATGATCACTTAACTTTACACAAAAATGTACTTTTACTGCTTCAAACAAAAGTCAAATAAAGTGAGATACTTTTCTATTTCTCTGTCTTGTTCATACATCTGTGATTTGTAAGAGGTCAAACTCTGGTGAATTGTAGATGGCGTAGTCAGTTTTTCACATGTATGAAGTCTGAACTGCATTGGTTGTTTAAACGTCACTTTTTAATTACGGCCATTCCTAAAATAGACTTTAAAATCCATTCAGGAAGCAGACAAACCTGAAAGGCAGGTTAGAAAAGGGTTTGTAAACAAATACAAACATTGAGGCCACAAGTCTGAGAAAACAGGTCTTCAAAACAAGTCTTCTGGCGTTTCCAAAAGTTTAGGTTTCTACAGAGAGATTAATCTAGCTGCACTGCACATATGGACTGTTTCCTATTTTTTCTGCATTTGTTAAAATGTCGGCTTTAATCCATATACATCAGAATTGCCTCTGGAGGGTTAGCTGGTTGTGTGGTACTTGGTTTCTATCAACTGTGACGAGAACAGACAAGAATGCACAAAAGGTGTAAAAGTGCTTTCTGGTTTGCTTTTTATTCAAAAAGACAGACACTTAACTGTGTACTTAAAGCTTGATTTAGTGTAAGTAACATTTCATTTTCCAGGTAAAAAGGCTGTTGATGTCACAGCAATATTAAGAAGAGTGTATGAAGTGGATTAAATATCCTGTTAAACTTTTCACCATAGGTTAGCATTCATGTGAGAAAAGGATCTGAAAACACCTGGCAGTGAAAAGAAAACAAAATGGAATCCCTCTGTGCAGTTCACTTATTCTGGTAATTCTGGGATGTTCTGCACAGGGTTTTGTGGTAGGGACAGACTCACGTGTAGGGTGAGAAGCAGAGAACTTACTTTCAGTCAGTGCAGCTCATGCAGCTGAGACACATCTGGTTTCTGAAGGCAACGTCCCTCCATAACACTGACGCTGAGCTTGAAATTAAAATTATTTGCGCTAACCGGCAGTTGCTGCTGTAAAGCTAGCAAGATTTTTAAATACTATGGCTTATTATTTTTGCATTTCTGTTGAGGCAAAAGTCCTACATTTTTACATCCTAAAGAGAGGATTGTGTCTGGCAAGGAAGACGTCTTGTACTTACATGGAATGTTCTTCAGTCAAAAACCGTTTGCTACAAATCTGCCAAAATGTACCAGAATTTTCAAGTATCTGTGTTTCGAACACAGCAGAACTAATGTTAGACTTACTTTGTGTAAAATACTTACCACAGTGGACAGTCCTATGACTTATTGTATTTCCTCACTGAATGATTAAACATCTTTGCGTTTTATTTCATTTGTGTATTTCATTTATGTACGAGTTTTTTCCACTTGACTTTAACAAAGAAACTTCAAAAAACTTGCATGTGAATTTTAGAATACGTTTCTGCTCTTTGATATCTATTGACATCTATCTATGAACATTCTTCTGTCATTTTTTCAGTCTAATCAGCAATGGGTTTAGAGTTTGTGTTGTCTCTTGTGTAGCTTTCAGAAGACAAAAATAGGCAGCAATTTTATGATGGGGAAAAAAGGTGTAAAAACTTGCTTTTTTTAGATTGCTTCTCTCCTGTTACTAAGGATTTTTGTCCTTGCAGTGTTGCAGATAATTCCATTTGACAAAGCTCAAAAGCTTTGTAAAATAATCTTTCTTATCATAGAGTTAATCAGGGTACGAGTGAAAGCATCTGCCATGGAGAGAGGCCAGGCTGAGACATGGGTCTGAGAATTATAAATGCATTTGAACATGCATAAGCCAGTCTAAGAAGTATTTTAATAGAGAAAGTCACATAATTTGCATGCCACATATTAGACAGGTTTTAGATATTGCCTTGCGGAGCTACAGCTGCCTTGGTGCTTCACCATGGGCATCGCTAAGTGCTAGAACAGCTTGCCTGGAGGGGCCGTGTTCCTGGAGACTTTCAACATTGGATTGAACAAGGTCTTGAGCAGTATGATGAGATCAATTAATTTAGCCATGCTTTGAACAGGAGGTTGGACTAGATGACCTCCAAAGGCTGCTTCCAAGCTAAATTTTTCTGTGATTCTGTAATTGATTGGCAGTACTTAGAAGGACTAAGTAACTTTTGCTTTTCCATTAAAACAAAACAGCATATGCAACAAAGCAATAAATAATGTCAGTCGTATAAAGTCTTACTACTTTAAAAAAAAAAAGAATCATTGTCCCAGTCTCTGTATATAACATAATACAACAAAGCCATATTCTAAATTAGATAAACTCTAAGTGTTTCCTGAGCTTCTGTGGTGTTTATGCAATGTTGACAGAGTTGGAAAGAACTCCTTTTTAAACTGATTGGCAAAAGATTTGAAGTTCAGGATTAACTCGTGTTCTTTCTTTTTAGGTACAGACACATCTAATAAGAAAGAAACAACAAATGTAAGTGCAGCCATTTTAATTTGTAAGTTTATAAGCAGTATGTAATGAAAAATGTCTGTCTTCTATTTAAATTAAATTGTTCTTGCCTTACTTGCTTCCATTGTATTTTTTCAGGAGGATGAAGCTGAGAAAGCAGAAATGATTGTGCGTAAAAGGGGAAGAAAGCCCAGGCGTTCTCTGGTTCAATCAGAGGAAACTGGTAAAAACATGAAACTCTGCTATTCCTTACAGAATGAGATTACTGTGCCTTTCAGTTTACTAATACCAACAAGATAAGCCTTATTCAATTTTCCTTTCTTGAGGAAAAATCATTGAGTTACAGCTAGTGTAAATATTATGTAAATATGTGTAAATTGCTGTAATCTTATGTCAGAATTGCTACATCCCAGATGCTTCTATAAAGCCTCATGAATTTTCTGTGAATTCTGGCTATGAGCTGCATAAGTAAACTATTGTGAATGTGTTAGCAAGATTAAGTCAAACAAGTATGAACTAAAAATGTTGACGCATAAAGGAAATGGAAAATTACTTACTTAAAATGGGGTTTGTGAATAGAATACCTTTTCTAAACTTAGTGTCCATATCCTTTTGGAGGGCTTTTGAAAAATTATAGCACATGTGTAAAATTTTACATGGACAGAAACACTGGAGCCAGAAAGAAAACGTCGGAAATTAACGTCTTCTGAAGATGAACTAAAAGAGCAGGAGGAAGGTGAGGAGGAAGATGGTGAGGAAGATGATGAAGCACATTCCGGAGCCACAACTAGATCAGCCACAAGATTAGAGGCTCAAAGGTAACTGTGTGTAGAGACACCAATAGTAAGAGGCTTTTTTCTACATTGCTCTCAGTTATTGTGAGGTTTGCGTTGGGTTTTTTGTTGCTTGTGAGTTTGTTTGTTAGTTTGTTAGTTTACTTCAATTTGATGAGAGCTTCCCAAATAATTCTGGTTCCAGTTCTAGTATCACTTTTCTAGGGACAAAGAGAAAGGTGGGGGAGGTGGGGAAACTGTTAAGGTGTCAATACATGTACTTGAATATAAGGTAAGAATTGTTCCTGTTGGTAATCTTCATCCTAGTGATGTCTCAGGAGTTGGATCTGAGGGCACTTAGTTCTGATAGGTAAAAAGGGACCTCTGACTTAACTGTGCAATTCACCATTTGATATTTGGAGTTGGAACAAGGTGAAAATATAATTTTCCATGTCAGTTTCTTTTTCCAAATATTGTCAAAGATAAATACATTAATCTGCAGCACTGGAGGAATTTGTTTCTAGCATGGTGATCTGCAAGCTCAGAAGGCAATTTTATTGCAAAAGACTAGTGTGGTAGCAAGAGTTCTGTTTTCAGTTAGTCAGTCTTCATCTGACTGTAATAAAGCATCTGTATCTGAAGATGCTGCAAACAGTCTGCATTTTATAAGTAACATTTGGAATAAATCTGTGGAAGGGGCTGTTTAAGCATTGCTGGGTTGTCATTTTTCCTGCCTTAAGTAACCTGTTGCCCAAACTGTGGAGTTGTTTGCCCATAACCAGTTTTTCTGGTGGATATTGAAGCAAGTGTGAGTTTCTTTACACTGGATAAGCTAATTCTCTTTTCTTCTGCAGCCTGTTCACCTTTGCTGCTTTTGTTTTTCTGCTGATACTACAAGCTATTTTTTTCAAACATGGACACTTACGTACCAGAGTTATTGCAGATTTGTAACTATGATTTTTATTTAGTTAGATACTAAATACTGTCTGTAAAGTAGCCTTTCGATTCTACATTTTATATGAAAATACACAACTTGGTGTTGCAGTTTGTCTTGAAGCATGAGAATGTTGGAGTTTATTCCATTCTTTCTTTTGGCAACTTTGATTTACTTGTTGCAAATACTGTGCAGTCTTAATTTTCTGCACTCGGAATGCAAGAAGAAAGTGACTTGGTAAAAGTATTTTGTTATATATACATTCATCATTCTTTTGTATTACAGAAAGCAGCCCAGCAAGCCAACCACACGTGCAACTTCTAAAGGCAGCAGTCCAAGTTCAGTTTCTCCTAGAAAACGACAGAACCTAGCAGCAAAAAAAAGATCTCCAAGTGATACAAAAATTAATAAATCTCCTCCATTGACACAGTAAGTATTGAAGTTGAATCTACTTCTGTTATTTGTTTTGAAAGACACTACCTTGATCCTTTCCTTAAATAAGAATGCTGCAAAATCTGAACAGCAGTCTAGCTTTGCTCTGTTCTGTTCTTGTGTGATTTATAAAAGCTTTCAAAGGATTTTAATCTGTTTACATTTTCTCTTTTTCTTCTTTTCTTTAATGTTTGGAATACAAGAATTTTTTTCTTTCCATCCTCAGAAAACTCTTGGGGGAATCTGAAAATGTTGTTACACAGTATTTTAACCTGAGCTGTGATTCTTTCCTGAATGGGAGGATGACCAGCTGTATTTCAGGTTAAAGCAACATATGATTACATGATTCTAATGCTTCAAAGATCTTTCTAAGATCAGCTGATAAAAGAGGAAAACCTCTGAGAGTCCTTATATCAAGTGTTGAAAATATTTCCCTTTTCCTCCTGCTCAACTTTTTAAAGTTGAGACCCCAGTGTAAAATCCCAAGGGAGTAATAAATGTGATGCACAGTTGGTATTCATCTTGTAGTTTACCTGTAAAATGGGTTTTATGCCCAAATACATTTGGTTGTCATCTACTCTGAAATGTGGCAGTGTCTTCAAACTGAGCCTCAGGAACACACGTATCATGCGCTGATTGGCTGTCACAATTCACTGCATGTTAATTACTTCGCATGATTATGAATGGCCAGGAGTTCAAGCCACACTTAAAATTGGCTGCAGCTGAAATGTGATGGGTTTATACATGAGTGCTTAAACAGAGATAAGGGTATGTGGTCTGCCCTGTACTCCCTCTTGTGTGTGCAAGACTCTTGCTGTTCTGCTGTCTTTGAGACAGGGTACAAGATAACATAGTTCATTATATTCTGTTATAATCCACAAGTCTTTCTGAAAGAAAAAGGAGGAGAGAGCTCTAGCCCCAAATTCTACTTCTGGCACACTATTCAACATACAGAACTAGTATGTATTACCCTGCCAAGATGTGATGGGAGTGTGCGAGGTCGCCATATGGAGAGACCTGCGCTTGTATAATGTTTTGGTAGAAGGCTTTTAAATAATCTATCCTGGTAATTCATCAGAGACAGACAATTAAGTTGCATCCTCTAAACAGGATTGTGCCTGGCCACCCTTTTTTTTTCAATAGGTCCTACCATTGTTAAAATAATTATTAATAATGTGTTTCAGGTTAAAGGTGCAGTCTACCAAGCGTAAAAGGGAAGACAGCCCAACAGCGGTACGGAGGAAAGGCCCACAGAAAACAGAGGAGACACCAGTCAAGAAGGCAAAACGATAATCTCTACCAGCTGGTACTGTTCATGGAAGAGTCAAGAAAAAAGAAAAAATAAATCTGTGCTTCTATTTTTTTTAAAGCAAAGGGATTTGCACGTGCTTGTTTCAGAGCTCTAAGTTAATCAATGCAGTACTTTTTAAGTTACATTTTAAACAGCTTTATAAACTATTGTTTATACAGAATATTATGTACATTTATTTCAAATGAAAAATAAGTTTACTTTGTATCTGAATGAAAAACAAAGTAGTTATATATTTTATCAGTGACTTGGAAAGTTGGGATTTCCCAATGTGACATGCTAATGCAGATGCTTCCAACCCACGAGGCACCCCTGGGCCTACTAATACACTTTGTACATAAACTTGTAAAAATAGGTTGTATTTTACTCTGTGTATGAATCTAATCAATGATGGACATTTTATTTATTATATGGAAAGCATTGGTCTGTAAACTTTAGTATATACCTTAGGTTTTTTTAATTATATATTTTACATTCTATGCACATGTCAGTAGGAAACTTCCTGTCTGCTCCCCCAGGGCTGTCTAAAACCTGAAGTTCTCTAAAATACGCTCAGACAGTTGATAAAGTATTTTTCTCGCATGCGTTAAAGTAGTTTAGCATAGTGAAAGGGAGTTGGCTCCTTTCTGTTCACATTTGTGGCAAAGTATAAAATTTAAAATGTAATCTTACTCGATTATATTTTCACTTGTGAATTTACTACCAAACTCAAGAAATAAATAGTATTAGGTTAGATTTACTCACAGTCAGCCAATGCTACCCTGAAATGAAACAGTTTTATTTTGCAACTGAACACCTGTTCTTTCAGTATTTGTCTTTTTCAACAGAGGGACCCATTGAAGTCAAATGTCACTTCTAACTATAGAGCTTCAGCATTTTGTGTTACATTTTATACACCGGTATTAAAAATAAAACCTGGTATTATTGCCAGAATCTTTTTTTAATGTATATTAACTCTGGTTAAGAGCAAATGTTCAAGTGAAGTTGTATATAAAGTTAAACTTTTCTTATGATCAAATGTGTCTCTTGTTATGATGTGATGAGTTGCCAAACAATCTGAGATTATTTTAAGTGTTTTGTTGATATTCTGGTTTATAATTAAAAAGGATTCTGGGGGGTTGGAATTTTACTTTTTTTTTCTTTTTCTCTTTTGTGAGGTTTGTTTTTTGGGGTTTTTTTTGAACTTATTGTAAGGCAGATGTTTCCGTCAGATATTCTGCTTGGTTTCTTACTGAGATTTTTATATAAAAATTATAAAATGTTTGCCAAAAATCTGAGTTGCCATATTTTATTATCCTTTAGTTGTATTTCTGTGGAACTTGTTTTTACAAATGTATTTGGCTGGAGCCATATTTATAAGCTTTACCTGATAAGTATCTTTTAAATGTTTACAGGTGCATATATTTTAGGTATATTAACAGTAGGGAAAGGACCTTGCCGTTTACCAGGCCTAGTACGCTACAAAAGCAAACTTGAGTCTAAAAACAAAGACCTCTTTGCTCTGAAAATTAACTCCTTTTAATTTGTACCTTAACTTTGCTGCCATACTAACACAAACCTTGCTAACATACTACTGGTACGCAGCTGTATATTACTAACACAAATGTTTATGCACTTTTTTCATACACAGTTGTAGGATAAGTTGATTATTTTCCTTTATTTTTTCCTTTTTTTCCCCCTTTGCCCCCTGCAGTATGCATAGACCAAAAAATTGTAGAGTTCTTCTCAGTTCTTTGTTCTGTAGTGTTAAATAAGCAAAACTGTTCATTTTTCAGCTCTCTAGACTATCAATTGTATTCGAGCCCTTTGCTGCATCTGTTCCAGTTCGTTCCCTCACATCTGTGTTCAGAAGCGAGATTGCGCAGGAGGTTCCTAAGGAAACCCCCCACACACACCAAGTTATCATCATTTACGCATCTCTCTCTCTGCTGGCAGCACCTCTGCTGCCACAGTACAGGTTCTATTTGCCTTTTTCACAGGCACATCTCTTCGGATGGATTATAATGATTGACAAAGCTACTACTCATGTCAGATCCTCTTTGCTATTGTCTAGTGACCTCAGTGGAGAAATACAACCCTGAACAACAGTGATGTTAACCTACTCTTCTTCCCCCTAGTGAGGGATAACATTTAGGTAAATTGTCTTGTCTTTGGAATGTATCTTTAATCACTCATTACATTATTCCAGAATATGGAGGCATTAAAGGAAGTTTCTTCTGCTGAGAGAAGACCTTTTACTTAGACAGGGGGAAGTGCCAATTCCACAAACTGTTTTTGCTTACACACACTTCACTCACTGATGGTATGAAAATAGCATCTAATTTTCCTTTTCAACAGTGTGTGTATTTCAGCCAGGCCACATCATTGTCAATCCATGTTTGGAATTCTTTTTTTAATTTGCTTAGTAGTCCCAAGTGCCTGTCATCTTAATTACTATTATACTTTAGAGCTACAGTAATGATCTGCTGTATTTAAGCATAACTTGGGTGTTGAATGGTTCTAGTTTCCAAGTTCTTCATACACTGTCTCCCAGAGCCCTTCCTGAGCACAGACAAGGAGGGGGAGCAGAGGAATGAGTTTTCACTTGGGTGCAGCAGCAGCCACATCCATCTTGTTCAAAAGTTAGGCTTGTAGTCCAGCTTAAACCTTGACATGTATATAAAGCAACTGTGCTTTCCTACCCTGCACTGAGATGAAACAATGTCCTGAAAGTGTTTTGTGGAGAGATTTGCTTGAGGCAGTTTGTTGCCACCTGTAGTACAAGAGCACGGCTACCCTGCAACCCAAATAAATGAACCACTTGGCTACTTTTTTATGTTACAGCGGCTGTTTTTCCTTGCCGTTTCTTCTCTCAGAACTGCTTAATTTCTCAGAGTATTAAAATACTGAGTGAACCAGAGCTGTCCTGGTAGAAGATGGAGTTCGAGTCCCCCTGCTGAGTTTTACAGAACAAGAACTTGAATCCTGCTAACTGCACCTCAGCTGCCTGTGGTGACCAACTGGCTGTTGGCTGGTTGTCAATATCTCTTCATAATTTTTAGTGCGTTCTACATAAAAGGTTACTTGCAACTTTACTATAAGGTTTTCTACTATATAGTTTTTAAATCACACAAATGCAATTTGGTTGGGTTTTTTGTGGTGGTGGTTTTTTGAGCCAGTTAAAGAGTCATTGATACAAGTTCATTTGCAGTTTTCATTTTTTATGGGGCCCAGCAAGCTTGTAACTCCTGCAGTTGGTGACATTTCACTCTAGAACCTGATCCAAAGTTCGTAGGTGCACTCAGCAGCTGGGGCAAAGTTTTTGCTGATGCTGGCAGATCTCTGAATGCCTCAATTTTCTACTCAAGCCAGTTCTCTAGTTAACACATCTACTTTTCAAGGGTTTGTTTTGGTTTTGGTTCTTTAGTCTGTGATATCCATCCCAAATACACACATTCACTGTTTCTTCTCTCCCAACCTATGTTCTGAGAGCATCGTGTGTACAGAACAACCTCTGGCCATGATCCCTCAGAGGCAGCATGCTGTCCTGAGCTGCCTTCAGAAACTCTATAAATAATTGTCCCATAAGACCTGGCAAGCAAGAGCAGCAAGTGCTCCTGGTCATGGTGAGTATCAACAGACATCCACTATGATGCAAGTCAGTTCAGACTTAGGTGTCAACACTTCAAAGTCTGATATCTGTGTCAAGTTCTGCGCTTGCAGAAGATCACTTGCCACCACAGACTCTTGTCACTCTTTGCTTTTGGAAGAGGTAGTAGGACCTCTGTGGTACTGAAAGTCACTGATCTGAAGAGAATTGCTGCCCTGAAGCTGGGATACACCAAGTGGCTTCTACGTGTCCTTCCAAAGCAGTATTTTATTTGCTTGGAGCTGTATCTGTTTACATTGCAAAGACTGAATTTACCCAGTAGATTTTTGTTCTCTTCCCATTAAAGTTATTCCATGTGAAATGTTTTCAGTTTGAAGATCTAATATGAACATCTGAACAAAGGTAACTGCACATTCATATAGCTCACACTTACTCCAAGCTGTTGATAACTTGGTAATTCTTGACATTGCCTGCTCGGTTGTTTCATACACCAGGTCAGAAGACTCTTGCCTTCACAACTTCAACAGCCTTCCATCAATTTCATTTGCTTGTAGCTTCAGTTCAGAGGAAATTGTCCATGTCAACCTTCAGGTTTTGGTAACTTCTTAAAGATATTGTGCTTACTTCTTCCAGTAGGTTCCTCATCCCAGCTATGTGCGTCACACTCCATTACTTCCATCAGCTTCTCTAAAATCCTGGGTCTGTTTCAAGCAGGGTGTTATTTTTCTACTAAAACATGAAAGTTTAAACACCAAGGAAATTCTATCTACATTTGGTGTCTTGTTTCCAGATTCTGTGTTTCACAAAAATTCCTTGAAAGGCTATTTCTTATTTAAATCCCTTCCTCTGTTATATCTCAGCTTTTATGCTCTTATCTTTGCTGGCTTTGTGAATAAAGCCCAAAAGAAAAACATAATAAAAATAAATGTCTCTCTGGAAGTCCCTAGATAGCTGTATTTAAAGCTGGGAACATAACACTCTTGCCAAACAACGAGGGAAGAAAAATATGGTTTGAAATGGCTGTAACTTAGAAGGGCAGGAATAGATTTTTGGCACTGTCTGTGCAATTAATTAGCCTAGGGTGGAGTTTCATGGTCCAGCCACAACTGCAAGGCACCTTCACCTTCCCTCTTCTTCTGCCCCTTGGCCAGTGCCTTCCTGCATGCCAGTGCTGAGCTGTACCATCACAGGCTGCTGGACGGAAGCCTGAAATTTCCTCTGCAAAACAAAACTGCAGATTAGCTATTCATGTGGTCAGTTCACTAAACCAGCTGTTGATGGGGCTGTGCAAATACTGCTGCCCGCACAAAGAAGATGGTGATGTGGCGGAGAGATGTGGAATCACTCTTCAATTGTACCATGGATTTGAGTACACTTAGGCTGGTCATCCAGGTGAACCATTAGTTCTCATGTGTATTTATGCTACCTCTGTATCAAGTAATTGGTGTATCCATGGACAGTGAGCTGATTTGTGGGTTTTACCTTTTCCTAGTGACAAAGCAAGGAGACTTCTTGCAAGAAGCATGGATTACCTAACTAGTCAGGGATCTTTGCTGTCTACCATGTACAAACAAGAAATCATGCAGTCTTTGAAAGCAGAAACCGAATTTAGACTAGCTATAATGTGCTGTGTCACTTCTCAGCAGTGCAGGTAGTTTAATGATGAAATTACTTGCAGGTGTGCGATGATTTCTCCCCTAGACGGCTGCTCTGAATTCTGACATGGAACAAGATTTTTCAGGGTCCTTCAGGACTGAAGCCCCATTTCTAAAACTGATGTGAAGGTTGCAGTTGTGCTCAAAGATTAAACTGGATCTAGTGTGGGATCAGTGGCAGGACATGTTACTGGATTTTTGGTATACTACTTTATCCAACATCTCACAACCACGGCTTGTGACACTTGCACTGTCGGTGTGGATGTGATGTAGTAATGACATAAGAGGCAACCAGTGACCTAGACTATGCAGGAGGATCACTTTACTGGATCACTTTACTGATCCCTGCTAGCACTGAGGTCTAGATCTTTGTTAGTACAATGCAAAAAACTTATATTCTGCAGGATATGATGGGTGAAGCGGACACAGACTGGAAAGAGGTCTAGTAAAGGTGAAAAGCAAGTACTGAAAAGTTATTAGAACTACTTTGCTGGTGCTGGTAGCTATAATGTCACTGCCATGCTTACTGTTAGCTTAGCTTAGCTTTTGTTTATTGAGCATTCTCAGGCACTAACCTAACTGCTGGGAGTTAACAGTGAATGTAAGACACAGGTGTGCTGTGGCTCTGCATCTCCATCCTCACCATCAGCATCTCTTATCAGCAAGCTAAGATGCACTGTGATGTAGAAAAGCTGTCTGAGAGCCCTGATCTCTAATGGCACCAAATATATTGAGAATAAATATGATTTCCACTGGGGAAATAGAAACCTTTCTGTCAGTCATCAGTTCAGTTTGGAGATCGCGTATGTGCTGCAGTTGTGATGAGCTCCTTCTGGGGCTTTTCCTCATGGAAGGACAATGTCTACACACATTGCCAGCTGAGCCACACACAAAGTGCAGCTCTTACCTGGCTTAGTTAGCCAGTGAGAATAGAGCTAAAGTATAAAAAGCTTTACCATGTATTTCAGCATAATTTGAGCACTCCCTCACCAGAAAACCACATGAATGGACCAAAATTGAGCCATATTTTTAAACACGATTCCTTTGCTGATCACACAGCCAGACAGCACAGGCACTGGCTGTGCCTTGGGCCATGTACTGAGAATGTGATTGACAATAACTGATTATCAAAGCTGTCGGTCTTATTGTCAGCTGGACAACTCAACTCTCTAATGATGTCCCTTTTCTAGATTTTATTCATGCCACACATGATACACAGTAATTTATATAAGTCAATATAAATTAAGATGAATGAATAAAGAGCAATACATGGGAGAAAAATGCTCACTGATCACATTCAGGATACGCCAGCACCAGTTCCAGTAGATACATTTTAAAATGTTAAAATTAAATAGCCATTCCTGCTTCAGTGCCCAAAGCAAGCAGAGATCTGAAATGTGGCTTTCATTTCAGACAACGAAGGTTCACTCTGCTCTTTTTATATAAACAAGCACTAAGAATTGCTCAGTATTATAGTGCTTATTTAACTCTATTCAGCTAGGATTTTTCAGGCTAAGTAAATAGGCAATATAAGGCCACTTTAAAAAAAAATAAAAAATTTTAAAAAATTAAACTGATGATAAAACTTCTTTCAATGAATTCTGAACTTTGAACTCCATTAGGCCCTCAAGCATAGGAAATATCCTTTTGGGAAAGCTTTAATCAAAGTAAATTGGGAGTCCCACACTCCTGGGCACACTCCCAGTGAGATGCCAACTCCTCTTCTGGATCAGAGGAGGGCTGGGTGACAGAGACCTAGCGTGGAAGTGGGGAGATAAGCCACCAGAGACATGCATGAAGGGCCCGTGGGAGGTTGTACCCTTCCCCGTCCCACTGCCTGCAGTGGTCAGTGTGACAGGACTGCCAAAGAGGGGGCTGGAGCTCATAAGTAGTTCATGTCTCTATGAAGGTCCAGCACCAGCACCTCTGTAAGTCAGCTGCCTGGATCCACTGTCTTGGAAGGAGGCAAAGACTGGCTGATCCAACAGGCAGGTTGTTCCAGGTTATTCCCAACACGTGATGTCTAACCAGACCCTACAGCTTTCCAGCAACAACAATTACACATGTCACCTAACCCTTGTTGCTGATTAGATTTAAAGTTTTATTTTTTATATATAACCTGAAATTCTCTGCATTTTGCTTAATCTAGTTTTGCTAGTTTTCTGTTTTCAAAAATCAAAAATGATTTTGTTCTCAGCTTTCAGGGTCTCATATATTTTCTTCCTGTCTTTCTCCACTGGAAAAAGAAAAAAAAAAAAAAAGGAGGAATGTTATGAAAGCCTCAATTCGGAAAGAAGATAAAGCAAAGTTTTCTTCTGTTTTGAAATAAACAGATAAAACAAGGAAAGTGTTCTGCATTTTAAAAAGAAAAAAGAAAAAAGAAAAAAGGAAAGGGGAAAGGGGAAAGGGGAAAGGGGAAAGGGGAAAGGGGAGGAGAAGGAGAAGGAGAAGGAGAAGGAGAAGGAGAAGGAGAAGGAGAAGGAGAAGGAGAAGGAGAAGGAGAAGGAGAAGGAGAAGGAGAAGGAGAAGGAGAAGGAGAAGGAGAAGGAGAAGGAGAAGGAGAAGGAGAAGGAGAAGGAGAAGGAGAAGGAGAAGGAGAAGGAGAAGGAGAAGGAGAAGGAGAAGGAAAGGAAAGGAAAGGAAAGGAAAGGAAAGGAAAGGAAAGGAAAGGAAAGGAAAGGAAAGGAAAGGAAAGGAAAGGAAAGGAAAGGAAAGGAAAGGAAAGGAAAGGAAAGGAAAGGAAAGGAAAGGAAAGGAAAGGAAAGGAAAGGAAAGGAAAGGAAAGGAAAGGAAATAAGAAAGAAGAAAAAAAACAAGCTTGTTTTTTTCCACTGTTAAGTCATCTATGTTTTTTTCATACAAAGGTTTCAGCGTTTTGCCCTGCAGTCAAGCTTTGCAGGTATACATTAGTTTGCCTTAGCCTCAAGCTAAGAGACAAGGGAGCCTCTTCAAGTGTAGCCAAGAAAAGAGAAAGGCAGCTGTGACTTATAACACGTTCACAAAGCTTTACTGTTACAGACATATTGCTAGCTTCATTTTTCTTGCATGAACAAAACACTGTCCAGTTACCGTTATAACGCCATAATAGATGCTTATACAATTTTATTGGATTTTCAGTGTTGGGGAAGTTTTGCTTCTGAAAATAGAGTGTAAGTACCAAGTACTTAAAATACAATTGGATAATACTTGCTGCTATGATTATATACCACAATGGCAATAATCCAAAATGGAATAATCTGTCATAAGTGAACATAAAGACAAGTAAATGCTACCACAGTACTGGATGTGAGGATGTGTTGTACTGAGGCACTCTATGAGATATAGAAGGAAAATTCTTCCACTCCTTCATAGGTGTCTCCCCTTAGAAAAAAATAATAAAAGGTAATATTTTTCAATTTCACTTTTTTAAGTAAGTTCACCTAAGTCTTCTCTTAGGATTTGTCCATTTGATTTCTTGAGGCAATGGGGTTGTTCAAAGACAATGCCAGTGAATCCTTCCCAGATCTCATTCCTTCACTTCCCTCCCTCTTTTCACACTTTTCTCAGATTATTCCTCAGCTTTCATCACCTCTTTTCTGCTGTAAGAAAAGAAAGAATAGGAAAGTGCCTGACAGCTTTTTTTTAAAAAGGGAAAGAAGTCCAATTACTTTTGGTTTTGCTTAAAGGCATCACGCTTGAAACAGTCCATCTGCACCAGCTCTTCAGTTTTCATTGATCAGGGAGAGAGATTATGGTGTGGAGCCAACATGCAACATATCCATTGGGCCAATATTTGCTTTATACTTGCCCAACAGCTAGAATATCATGTCTTAGTCTGATTGGGATCTGGAAAGGGTGAATATACTAAAATACAAGAAAAATTTTTAGCATATTCCAACAATCTGTTTGGGGTCAGAATCATTACAAGTTAGCAGTGAAGATCCTGGTCCTGCCGAATTCCTTGGAAGCATTTCCATTTTGCCAGCCTATTCCCAGCAAGGCTGAGGTCTCAATCAGCTGCTTTTGAGACTTTCCTGGCCTTCTCCTCCTGCAAAATCCACACTTAGAAAGCAAGCAGGTAATTTTCCTGATTGCAAAGCAAAGACAAGCTCTGTGCATGCTACAGAAAGGGAAGCCCGTTCTCTGTTACATGCATCAGACCCTCTGTTTCTGTGCAAGTGGTTCAGCAGGCTTTGAGGGATCTATCATGCAAATCTTCTCCAGAAAATAAATCGCAGGGTTGCAGGTTGGTTGAGGAAAAAAGTGTTTTCCACGCACAGATAGTCCTAAAATCGCCACTAGATGGCAAGTGGTGCCTGGCAGGTATCGCAGCCTGCGCCGTGCAGGGGCTGGACCTGTAAGGGCACGACAGAGGAGCCAGGACGGGCTGCCATGAGATGATCCTGGCCATCCTGATCTGCCCATCCATCAGCTGCTCCTGAGCTGCTGCATGGCACAGACCTGCACAGGCAGGATGTCACCGGTTTCGGCAGCAATACCTATTTCCTGCTCTACTGTACTGTGCGGCATGTCACATAGAGGTCTAAACCCGTCTAGTGTTATGTTTATAGATACAACATAAATTCTGTATAACAGGCTCTGTGTTTACAGGCACATCAAACTTCTTGAGGAGCAATGCATTTAACATTTTTTTTTTCCAAGTATAACAAGTTAGATTTGGAGGTTTAATAGAAGCTATCCATTCCAGGCACAGATACCTTGCCCAGACCTTTCGATTTCTCTCATTTTGGAGCCCCCAGTTCCTAGCACTAATTCCCTCCATCCTCAATTCTCATCTCATTTGTCTTTCACTCAACATCCATGCACTCCAGTTGCCTCTGAGATTCTCTCTCAGCTCTGAGTTCTCCCTTCCTTTCCACTCCCCCTTCTCTTTTTCTTTTCCTCATCACTTTGTTGCATGCTCTTGGATCAGGCAGCTTTGACTTCTCCCTCTGCCATTGTCCTCCTTTCATTTCTTTGAAAGTCCTCCTGTCAGCTCAATTTCTCCCTCCTCTCAGTCTTCTTGCCATGACCAGTAACTTTTGTGGATGGCAAAAGTACCTGGATGAACTGACATCCAGACAAGTTAGACACAGGCCAAGGGGTCTTTACATTTACTAGCTGCTAAAAGATGATAAGAGAAGTTGTGAAAATATTGACTAAAGCAATTATAACCCCTTTTTCATTAGCCATCCCTATTCCTCATTTTTTGCAGTTAACTCCGATGTGACTGGAATCATCTTTCAGGCTCCCAGGACCCAGCAAGCAAGAGCTGGGTCAGAGTCAACAACCTAAAACAGGTGAGCCAGCAGGTGGGAAAATAAAGCCCGCTCTTGAAGGAAATGATCAAACTTTCTCTGTATCTTGGAGAAAAATGCACAGGGGACTTCTATATGTCATCTGGAGCCCAGAAGCTAGGACACATGATAAGGGATGCGTATCAAAGCTAGGTACAGCAAATAACATCCAAATATTTTCATAAACTGGTCTTATCACATAGCTCAGAACTAACACTTTCTGAAAATTAGTTTATCAAATGCAAGAATATGGCATTGAGCTGTTCATGAGAAATACCACTACCACATACCATGTCCAAAGGGCTATGGCTACTGAAATGAAGCAATGCACAGATTCCTGTCATGACATTGATTTGTGGATGACAGGCTCCTTTTCAGCTCCACAGCTGGTAGTCTTGTCTTCTCCTCACTGAAAGCATCTCACTATCTCATTATACAGGTGTTCTGACACTTACTATGATCTCTGTAAAAGCAGCTGCTACCTTATACCAAAGCAGCTATATGACCTGCCCAGGCCTGCTTCCACAGTCACCATGTGTTAGAAAACAGCTCTAGGAGCTCTAATAGTGCCCCTGGCCAAACGCAGGCCTAGAAGCAAGGCATTTGGGGCTGGAAAGTGGAAGTTCTTCCATGCCAGGTATTGCCATAACCCCCATAGACTGCAGGGATGTCAGCTCTTCTCTCCAAGGGTGCTGCCACTCTTCCAGAGTCTGCCAGCAGTTCTCAGGGCTTCAAAGTCAACACACCTTACAGCTGCAGAGATTTCCTAGTTATCTCTTGAGAAACCACTAAAATAGTTGAATTAAATCCCGAGAATGAAATATTTTTTTATGTGAAGATCCTTTGACTTTGGACAAATTTCATCCCCCCCATGATAACTATGGGCAAAGCCAGAGATATTAATAATTAACAGGAGAATAACTGATCAATATGCACATATATCATTCCTTTTTGGGATGGTCAGTCAACCAGGCAATCATCGTGACTGTACAAGGAGGTTAGACTACAAGGACTTTGTTGCATATTTTGTAGAAGACTGTATTGCTGATATACTTTCGGAGCTATGAAGCATAACTCTTTGCTTTGTTAAGAGCTGTGTTTCCTGATGGGGGAGCGTATATAACGCAAAACAGCACATTACCCTGCACACCCCTTCTCAAAGGGAGTCTCTTTGATACAAAGATGTTGCATGAAGCGTGCACTGTGTGAAACATAGCCACATCAGAAGTCCTCCAGAAATACAGAAGGACAGTTGACAGCAGCATTTTTGGCTGAATATCAGGTTTTAACGCTTCCTACACGCAGCACTCTACAGTGGTCCAAATGGGCTTGGAATTATGAAAGTATATAGAGAAAAGCACTAGGGTTTTAATCAGCTCTCATAAAATACAGACAATACTATAAAGCACCAGAAGGGTACACCACACACTACCCACTTTCTCAGGAAGGGAGAGCAAAAAACTCTCGTTGCTCCTGACAACAATAACCTCATCCACAGTGCAGGAAATCACAACTTGCCATCTTGAAAGTATTACCCAAACGTCTTTCCAGCCAGCACTCCTCTGCCTTCTCCATTTCACTTGCAGGCAGATTTCTGCATCCTTTTGTTGAGAAAAACCTCCTGAAGAAATACAAGGACTTTCTTGGTTTTCAAAGGGATTCATAACTGACATTTTGCCTACCCGCGTGTCTGTTGCCTCTCACATCGTGAGAGTTTTCCACCAAGCCACAGGAGTCCTTTAGTACTGGGGATTTCTTCAACCATATAATTTACTCACATTCATGTAACAGGTAGGGTACAAACTGCTTTTGTCGTATTACACATTTTCATTCTTTGTCATCTGTCACCTGTCTTAATATTATTTTCTTGTGCTAGGTAAATCCCAAAGTGTGTCTTGCTAATGAATTATAAAGATAGCTACTTCTATGACAGGAATACCCTGAGAAACCACACAGACTGTGCTCCCCTCAACACCATAAAATGCTCAGAAGGAGGCAACCTATAACGCAGAATCTCTAAATTTAGACCAAGACAACACTAATGAAGACGGAAATTCTGAGAGGAGAGAACTGAGTGTCATAAGGATGAGACAGGGTGCATATTTGAAGTCATCCATAACTGACATGCTCAATGTCTCTATTCACTAAGAGTCACACAGAAAATATGAACAATATCTGTATTGCCTGCAGACAACTTGTGTCATGTTTGCTAATTTTCAGGCAGCCAATTAAGCTTGCATGTGAACTGAACACAACCAAGTCACTAATTTATTTGTGAAGTTTATGTAAGTATTTGTATTCTCATATAGCAAGCCAAAAAAATTAGTGATTTAATGTAAAAGCTGTGTTCAGATTAAATGTACAGTCACTGTACATACAAAATGATTGCCAGTGGAAACAACTCACACAGTGAACCTGCTAATTGCCCTAACTTCATAAACCCAACGTTGGATCCAAGGTCTTCATGCTCAAACAGCCTGACTGCTCCACCACAGGTTACTGGGCAAGGATCACGGCAAGGTCAACATTATGGCCATGCAATGCAGCCGCAGGCGTGGACTCCCCATCACACAGCATGTAGAGTTGTGGGACCTTGTTTTCCACCAGAGGTTTCAAAAAGCTCTCAGAGAGGCTGAGGTCCCTTTAGAGAGCAGAGCTACCATGGAGCTCCCTTCTTTGCTCAATGAAGGGACCGGACCAACCACCCTGTGCAATTACCTGGTGAACTCACATGTACGAAGTCAAACACATAGGCCTGGATCCAGAACAGAACAGATATATCACCATTCTCATCTCTGCAACACATCGTGTTTGAGGCAACTGAGTCCAGCTGGAGCTCCTGAGTTGGGTTTGTTTCTCTGTGGAAGCACAATGACAGCCAGCACGATACGCAAGGGACCACCCAAGATGTGCACAGAAATGTCATGTCCCAGCTCCATGGTTCTGCCTTCCCATTCAGTGTCAGGAGGATGTGAAAAAATTGAGTCCATGATCTCAAATTCTGAAGTTTTTGAGCAACTGGTGATCTGCATAAATGTATAACGGATAAGTCCCAAATACTCCCAGATACTACCATTGTTGGGTGTCTACTCCTGATATGAAAAATAGACAGAAAAATTAATATAAAATGACTTGACCTGCTATCAATAAAGATGTGACTCTTAGACAAAGATATGAAATCACTTTATAAATTTAAACAGTTCCAGTAACCTGAGAGGCCAGCAGGCCTACTCGATTTACCTAAGCATCAGAAGCAATAATAATATTTAAATGTTACCCCAATGTATCCATCGATTTAATTACCAAGTAAGTCCATCATACATCAAAAATGAGCTCAACTATTTCAAACAAAAAGTAGGAATGATTATTACCTATTTATAGATTGAGGAGCAATGGTAAGGGAAATCTGGACTTCAGATGATGCTGTATCAAATAAACACCAAATGATTAATCCTTGGATGCATGTTCTTAGAAGCCTACAGACTTGCATACAGCAAATGCACTACTGTAATATGGTGAAAATTTATTAAAGTATTCTAGGAAATAATAACGAAAAAAATCAGAACAAGTAGCTAGACCAGATACTGTATGGATGACTCACACATATATGATTTTGGCATAAATCGTTCAATTTGTTTCTACTTCAATTTTCTGTCAAAGTGTGAAAATAAATAGACTACCCCTTCCTTTTAAAATTGCTTGAAACAGAAAGTTAAATGCAGGAGCTAAATATTGCTATATTTATTTCACAGAAAAACTCAAAAACTTTCATTAATGACTATGAGATGTATCTAGCCATTTGGATATGCTGGTTTGCTTTATTAGTAAATCAATTAGTAAATCTTGTCCTGGTTGTATTTCTATCTTGCAGATAAACACATCAGAAGATGAGAAATATATAGCCATTTATGTGGGTAGTAGAAAGCCTAGAATAAAAGTAAGGAAATAGTCAAAGAGAAGATTTATTTCAAAAGATGGACTTGCCTGAACACAGCTGCAGGTCAGGGCTCTCAGTGCGTCCGTAGCTAGTGGCCTCCTGGTACTAAGCAGACGAAATGGCTGTACAGCTTCATTCTTTCTCGGGAGCTTGATGATTATATAGTCCATATGTCTTGTCCTTTGCAGGGTCTTGCAAGGAGGAATAATTCAGGAAAAAAACTGCCATGTGGTGAAATGAAATGTTGGTAGTTTTGTTTCCGTGCTTGCCACTCTGCATGCCAAGCCTTTGCTTTTTATTGTTAAGATGAAGCAACAAGAAGGAGATTTGGGTTGGTTTTCCCAGAAACAGCAGCTCTGAGCAATAAAACTGGGCCAAATCATGTCACCATATATATGCAACCAGCAAGATTCAAGCGTTTCTTTCAGTTTGGTTGTAAACTCCTATAGGAATGTTTGTGTTTGAGTCTCCCAGCCTTAAAGCACACAGGCTTTTCCCCATATAAGGAATATGTACAGCAAAGGGAATTGCAAGCCAGCTATTAAATCCTACTGAGCTAATTTGCTAAGACATTGTCAAGTTCGTAAGATTAAACTTCTCGTTGTCAGGAAAACATTTGCACATTCTCCAGGTTTAGTATTCAGTTGAATTCTAAAAATCATTCAGATTTTTCTCTTAATTGTAGGCAGTGTATCCTTCTGTCACTGAAGTCCATAAGCATGTTACAGTTACAGCTCAGCAACAACACAGGATTCTGACATAGACTGAAAAAAGCAATTTGAAGGCTGAGTGTTGCAGCAGTTACTTACGTGAGGTCTCTCCCAAAAGGCACAGAGCAATCCTGCTCATAACTTGTTTTAGAGATGCACAGCTGTCACCTACTGTGTAGCTACAGTTGTATTTACTTGGCAATAGTCTGTTATTTAAGAAAGAGTCAAAACCTGTTCAAAGGCAGATGAACTGAGACTTTCCCGCAAAACCAGCAAGTTGTCCAGGACACATTTATGTGTCTTTGCTGCACAGCCAGAGAGGGGCACGGCCAAGGTAAAATCAGGTTTCTCCATCACCAATAGAATTACAGAGGATTAAAATTCCTTGTAGGAAGAAACACTGTTTGTACCACTGCTGTCTTCCACCTAAGGCCCTGGGAGACCCAGCAGGAGACTCTGCAAGGATTTGCATCATTCTCTGTATATCAGGAGGCAACCTAGGGACAAAGTTGTGGAGACAGCTTCTGTCCAGGAAAAAAAGCATCACCTCTGGGAAGCACTGCCAAGAGGGGTATAGGGTAGCCAGGTAGCTCTGCGCCACAAAACTCTTTGGCCTGCTTCAGGGCTGAGAAGGGCTCGGGGTGGCAGAGAGCCAGGACAGAAGTGGCACACCAGTCCTGAACTAGCCTAGCTCTAAGTGTGGCCAAGAGTCAGCACACAGGGGCCACATCACTAATTAATCTCCCAGAAAGAAATATTCTACCGTGAAGAAAATGTTACAACATTTTATGTTTTCCCAGTACAAGCTACTCCCACACCGGGACCATCTAGATTTTTTTATACAACGTTATGTGGTGTGTGCTCTTTGCAAAGGCTCCTGTAAGGTTTTGCAGTCACCTTCGTGGATGCGTGCGCTGTCTTTCACATGTTTATCTGCTGTGTCGGTAAGATGCCCGTGAAGCAGGACACATCCTTCTCTGTTTCTTCACCCCACGCACCATATGCAGTGCTTGCTGTGAGCGAGTTTCCTCACACCTGGCCAGTAAAACGTCTCAGGGACTGCAAAAAGCCAGGCAGGCTCCGCTCCCACGTTCTCAGCCCGCACCAGGGTTTGTCATGGATACCGGGACCGGGCACTGGGGCTGTGCCTTTCCACCGGTGTCCCCACATGGGGTGACCTTGCCCCGGTGTCACCACAGACCCGCTGGCCGCCCAGGGCTGGGCAGTGCGGCGGGGACGCCTCTAGGTGGGGCAGCCCGTCCGCCGGCAGCGCCGGGCCGGCTCCGCCGCGGGGCCTCCGGGCCGCCGCCGGGCGGGAGCAGAGCGAGAGGAGCGGCTGGCAGGGCTGCTGAGCGGGTGTCGGATAAAGAGCCGGGGGGGTCTCCGGTGTGCCTAGGGAAATACAGTTAAGGAGCACGACGGGGTTTGGGTTTTCCCCGCTGCAACGTAATACAAGTCTGTAGAACGGCGGATCCGACACAACATATGGATTTTGGCTGCTTCCAAACCTCGGGGAAGAGGGGTGTGGGGGGGGTGCGGAGCCCTTATTAGGGGTGGAGGCAAGGTGGAAACCGTGCCCCCACCGACATCCCCGTTTCAGGCGCTGCCTTGCCCTCTCTGCTGCCCACCCCGCTGCTTCCTCTCGTCCTCCTCGAGCCTTTTCCTGCGAGGAGAGTTTGCGCCCAGTTTCCCCCAGCGCTCAGCGGGGGCCCTGTTCCCGACGCACGCCGCGGCTGGGGAGCCCTGGCCCTCCCGTGCTGCCCCAGCTGAGGGAGGCCGGGAGTAGGCTGCAAGCCCCCCGCCCGGCGGTCAGTGTGAAGCAATGCCGGGCCGCCGCTCTCCCCCCATCTCTCCCTCCTTCCCTCCCTCCCGCTGCCCGTCTCCGCCGGCGGGGCTGGAGGGCGGGCGCGGCGGGACCACCCAGCTGGCCCACGGCCGCTGCAGTCCCGGGACCGCCGGCCCTGCCCGACCTCCTGCCGCTCCCCTGCGCCTTACCCTGCTGCTGCTCGCTCTCGGCCTCCTCCCCAGGCATTTCCTCCCCCAAACAGTAGTTTTCTGGTCGAGAAGAGGGCGCAGAGATCTCCCCGGGAGGCGGGAGAGGGAGACAGAAAAAAAAAAAAAAAAAAGAAGAGGAAGAAAGGGGGAAAAAAAAAAAAGAAATAAAAGGAGATGGGAGGGAGAGCTGAGCAAATTAGCAAAGAATTACACCCATTGTCAACTAACCGCAGGTATTTCCAAGAGCTTGGACGCGAAACTTTGTAAATCAGGGACTTCGCGGGCTGGAAACTGCCTGTGCCGGAGCTTGGAGGGAGGCGCCCCAGGGAGAGCGCCTCTGCCTCCTTCCCGCCGCTCCCCCAGCGCTAAAGCAGCCGCCTGCTCTACCTCCCGCTCGGCGGCCTGCCGCACCTGAGCCGAGCCCGGAAAGCTGCCCCGGCCACTCCTGCGCGGAGCGCCCCGACTCCGCCGTGCCCAGAGCCCCTCTCCGGCCGTCAGCTCCTGCCACCCGCACCTCCAGCTTTTCCCCTTAGAAGAGCAGAACCCTTTTCTATACCCACGTATCTGGCCACACATCTCCTCTAACACCTCAAATTTCATCTCTCGGCTGTTTAGCACCCCTTAAAATGCCGGCACAAGGCACTCTTCCTACACCTCCTGCACATCTCCTCGTAAGTGGATCTCTCGCAGCTTCCCCAGATGCCCCTTATTTCCCTCCGGCTTTAAAAATAAAAAAAAATCCCTTTTGGATATTTCCTGAGTGTATTGTGGCACCGAAATCTGGGTGGCAGAAGCGACGGGTTTCCCGAGAAATATCTGGGTGGTAAAAAAACCCTAATGGGTGATTCCAAGCAAGATTATTAAAATGGGCTGGATTTGTTCAAAAAGATAAAGCCTGTTCTCCTTCAGTCACGCGAAGTTGCTCTCCGGCTTCGTGCTGCAAATGAAAGCGGAATTATTTATTACATGAATTTATTTTCAGGGTAGGAATGGTGAATTAAAACACTTAATTCGTGCCAGAGTCGTTGATAATCGATTATCGTGGCTTTCTGGTATACTGCGAACAGGCGCTCATCTCTGCGAGATCAAGTAAGAAAGTGTTGAAGGTGGAAGCACGCCCGTGAAGAAGCTGGTTAACACCCTGCGGAATCGGCTCACGAAGCGAAGCCAAGTTTGGGGTTATGATTGTGATATTCTCTATCTCGTTACATTGCCTCGACTCCCCAGCACCAAAAAAAACACGGTCGTAAAGCACTAAAATTTCATTTTTCGTGTACCTGCTGATACCCTCGCCGGGACTTTTCTGTTAGCTCTGAGAATGCAAATAATGCCAGAAATAAGGACAAGTATGATACTTGGGGCACATTGTTGCTTTGGCAATGAGTCGCATTGATACAATTCACGTGCATGTAATAGTTTCCAAAAGCTTCTTGTTTAGGGCCTTTTTTTTTTTTTTTTGGGGGGGGGGGTGGAAAGAGTGGTTTCAAGGAAAGCAATCTTCAATTTGCGAGAACTTGCCCTCCAAAACCGGTCTTCAAAAGCCCCATGGGCCGAAGACAGTCCCTAACATAAAACTGACTACACTTTTAAACAAATATCGGGCGAAAAGCCTGTTGTCGAAAAACAGTCGAGGCTATTTTGCATTTACACTCACAAGGCGAGCGGCCGGAGGTTTCGGGAGGTTTCCCCGCACCTCACACAGCCCTGGCCCGGGCGCGGCGTAGCGATCCCTGACAGACCCTGCAACAAACTAATTCTCGACGCTCTTCCCCGAGCAACACGCATCAAATGCTTGCCAGCCTGTGGCGTTGTTCCCCTTCCCCCGAGATGTTTTGCCGCCGTGACCGGACCCTTCCCCGCCGCCGAGCTGCAGCGCTCGTTGCCCGGCTCGGCCGAGAGTGGAAACACGATGAAACTACTATCCCTCGCTCCAGGGGCGGAAGCCGCCGCTCTCCGCCAAGCAGAGGGACCCTCCCTCCGAGGGTCGCCTCCGCCACGGGTGGCACCGGCCGGCAGCACGGCGGCCGGGACGGCCGGCGGGCGGCAGTGGAGCCCCGCGGGCCGCAAAGGGTTAAGTCGCGGCGCGCCCCGCCGCGCGCCCCGCGGAGCCGCATCGCCCCGCGGCGGGGAGCCAATCGCTGGGCGGGCTGCGCGGGGGCTGCCCAATGGGAAGGCGCGGGGCCGGCGCTGTCAGGCGGCCGTGAGGGATGACAGCGCCGCCGGGAGAAAAAGGAGAGGGCGGGCGCGGGGCGGGACAGAGCGGGGCGGAGGCAGCGCCCGCGCCGCCAGGGACCCGCGGCGGCGCCCGGCGGAGCGCGGCGCGGTGGCCCCGGCCCTATGGGCGGGCGGGCCGGCAGCGGCGCAGAGAGGCTGCCCCCGCTGGCGCCCTCCCTCCCGGCGGCAGAGAAGGGCCCGGCACCGGCGCGGCCGCGGCCGGCGATGCGGTCGCCCAGCTGAAGGCGCGGCGCGGTCCGCTGCTCGCCCGCGGGGCCGCCCGCCGCCGGGCCATGGCCGTCCGCGGCGGCAACGCCCTGACGCCTTTCTCCATCCAGGCCATCCTCAACAAGAAGGAGGAGCGCGCCCGCCACGCGGCGGGGCGGCCACCGCCCCCGGGGGCGGCCGGCGGCTGGCGGCTGTGCGGGGCCGCCGAGGGCCCGCCGCTCCCCACGCCCGCGACAGCCGCCCGCGCCCCGGCTCCGCGGACGCCGGCGGGCTGGGACTCGGACTCGGCGCTCAGCGAAGACCCCGAGGGCGAGCGGCGCTCCGAGGAGGAGGGCGCCGGTGGCAGCGCCCGCCCCGCCGAAACCACGGGCGGGGGGCGGCCGGCGGCGGCGGAGGAGGTGCAGCCACCGGAGGCGGCGGAGCGGGACGCCGCCGGCCTCAGTGACAGCGAGATGTCGGCCGCCGTCTCAGGTAGGGGCGGCCTCGGTGGCGGCCCCTCCGCACCCTCGCGGGTAGGGCGGGAGGGTCCCGCGCTGGAGCCGGGAGCGGGAGATGATCGGGGCTTTCCGCCGGTCCCGAGTGGTTGTGCAACGGGCCCAGGCTCTGCCGGGGCAAAAGGCGCACGAAACGCGTCCCGCGGGACGAGAGAGGGCGGATCGGTCAGCGCGCTTTGCCAGGCTGAGACCGCAGCCCGGGAGGGCGCCCGGCGCTTAAAGGAGAGCGAGAAACGGCTCTGCCGGCGGCGGCTGTCCCGGCGGCGGGATGGGCAGCGGCTCGGCGGGGCGTCCGCCCGCCTGTTCGCTGCAGGCTGGCCTCAAGGAACGCGCGCGGACGCCTGCGCGGGTGCGGACTGTCCGCGGAGCGGTGCGGGGCGCGGGGATGTAGGTATCCCGGTGCTTGCCTGCCCTGACCACCGTGCTCTTTCCTTGTCCGCAGATCGCAGTCCTCCGGAGGAGGAGGATGGAGCGGGCAAGTGCGGGAAGCTGCTGCCGGGGGAGGAGGAGGTGGCGGCTCCGAAGCCGCGGAAGAAGCGCTCCCGCGCAGCCTTTTCCCACGCACAGGTCTTCGAGCTGGAGCGGCGCTTCAACCACCAGCGGTACCTGTCGGGGCCCGAGCGGGCCGACCTGGCCGCCTCCCTGAAGCTCACCGAGACGCAGGTGAAGATCTGGTTCCAGAACCGGCGCTACAAGACCAAGCGGCGGCAGATGGCTGCCGACCTGCTGGCTGCCGCCCCCGCCGCTAAGAAAGTGGCCGTCAAAGTGCTGGTACGCGACGACCAGAGACAGTACCACCCCGGCGAGGTGCTGCGGCCTCCCTCGCTGCTCTCCCTCCAGCCCTCCTACTACTACCCCTACTACTGCCTGCCCGGGTGGGCTCTGTCCACTTGCGCCGCAGCCGCCGGCACTCAGTGAGGGGCACACATACATCCCACCCTCCGCAGCCCCCCCACCACACACACTGGCAGCCAGAACACCCACCTCCCCTCTGTCATCCCCCCATCCATCCATCCATCCAGCTTCTAAAATCCAGAGCCCCAACTGCAGCTCTCAGTGCCTTGGACAGTATTTATTATTATTTTATTGTTATTTTTATTATTAATATTATTTGGATGGTTCCTCACCCTCTCCTCTTCCAACGTAGGGCTTCTCAGCCACCCCCGCCCCAGCCCTGTCCCCTCTGCCAGCCGAGGACTCTTGCGATTCGGCACGACTAGTTCATGGTATCCATGTTGTCAGTGTATTTGGTGTAGACTTTTTGTTTGTTTGCTTTATTTCGCTTCGGATTGGTAGAGACTCGATCTTGTGTGGGAGAGAAAAAGAGAGAAAAAAAGGAGAGGAAAAAAAACCCCAACAACCCACAAACCAAATGCAGCTCAAAAGACAAGATCAAGGACTCCCTCGGTGGATTGTAAGGAGGATTATTTTTGACGTCTGTTTGAGTCCTTGGTCTTCCAACTCGTTGCAAACTGAGTGTGCCTTGTATGGTGCTGAATGTAAGGAAGCCTCTTTCAGATCCCCCCTGCTCTTGTTGCCCATGTTATTCCTGTGTTCCATGATCCCTGGCAAAGGATAAATATGTCACAAAAGGGTGAGACTTCTATCAAAACTCCAGGCTTCTTCTTTTCCTTTTTTTCCTGAGATCTTTCCATGTTTGGGGAGGGAGGAGTTATGGATTTTTTCGCACTTTCCAGTTGTATTAAAGTTGTTGTTATTATTATTTTTATATTCAATGTGAATATTTCTAGTCAGGCATTTTAAGGAATCGATGTAACGGGAAATGTTAATACCATCAGTGCCTTTTACAGTTCTTCTGCAGACCTCTCCTTCAGGGGCGGGGATTTCAGATCTCCTCAGCAATGTAATTACAGTCTCTTTCTTTCAAGGTAACTAATTGCTCCTTTTTTTTCTTTTTTTTTCTTTTTTTTTTTTTTTTTGTTTTTTCCCTTTCCCTTTCTCTTTTAATGGCACTGTGCACTCAACTAGATTATTTACTTCGAATGAATTGTGAATGTTTGTAAGCTACCCGCTGTACTTTTTTTTTCTTTCCTTTTTAATTTATAAACTTTAGTTTAACACTTAGTTCTGCCGCTTGTGTCGTTTCTGAGAGTTGACACGGGTTTCCCCAGCGACTTTTTCCCTGCAGCAGACTTCAGGCTGTAGTTCAGACCACGTCCCTTCTTTTCCCACTCGCACGGAGTCTGACGCTGGCTCTGTTGGGAACAGGCAGCTCCGGCGGTGGGGATCGTGGGGCCTGGCGGGCATCTCTGCTCCGGTCCCCGCGCCGCTCTGCCCGTGTGCACCGTGCGGCGCCGGTTTCCTCCCTGCGAAGCGGAGAAGAAGAAAGGGCTCGGGCCGGGCGCCTTAAGGAGTTATTCGATAACGCGTGTCCAGGATGGAGCGATTCCCCTTTACGCTGGAGAGCCGGGATCGCTGGTTTGATTCACGCTGCCTGGGTGACGGTGAGGATGCGTTGCGGTCGGAGGAGCCGCGGGCACGTTAAATTGGTTTTCCAGGGCGAGGGAGGTCTCGCTGTGCGGGCCATATCGGTCTGAAACCTTAGCAGCTCCCGGGGAAAGTGCGTGGGCCGGCGGATTGTTTTCTCTCTTCTGGAGCCTGGCGGAGAGGCCGGGGCCGGGGACCGCGGTCGGTCGGAGGCTCCGGCTGGGGCCGCAAGACGTGGCTTTGCACTCCTCGGCGAAATGGCCGAGCCTGTTTGTATCCCGACACAACCGCGATAGCCACTTGGGGCAGCCTCCCACCTTGGACTAAATCCCCTTCGAGCCTCCGCGGTGAGCCCGGGCCCTCGTCACGGTGCTGGCAGCGCATCCCCGCCACCGGCTCCCACCCTCCGCCGCACTGCTGGAAGGGACGGACAGCCTACGCTGGGGTGAGCAGCTCCACCCGAGGGGCTAGGGCCGTGAAATGATGTTCAGATGTACCGGACCCGGTGCTGGCTACGGTATTTTCTCCAGGCCGATGGAGACCTCCTTTGAGCCCCGCTCACAGGAGTCCGGTTTTCCTGGGCGCCGCCGATTCTCCGGCGCCGCCGGCTTCTTTCCTTTAACGCTGGATCGCACGGCCTTCCCTCCGACTCCCGAGCACACAGTGGCTCAGGGGGAGCTCCTGCTGCCCCATCGCCCCCCGGCCGCAGCTCTCGCAAGCCGCTCCAAGAGACAGCTGGGCTGTTCATCCGTCACACCCTCGTCCCGGCCCTCGCCCGGTTTGTTATTTCATTTTCTCCAGGCTCCGATAATCAGCGTTGCGGGCTGGGGGCGTTTGCCCTGCAGGAGAGGTGCACCCGGGCTGGCAGCCACGGCTGCTTTCGGTGTGGGGGGGAACAGGGGCGACGGCGGCCCCAGCGGGTGCTCGGGGCGACCTCACTGCTCCTGAAGCCGTCAGAGCACCCGGGGAATGCTTTGGTTTTGGTTCTGTTCCCACGGGCGAGTCGGCAATCCTGCCGACGGAAGCAGCGCTCCAGATGTAGCGGTCCTGGCGAAAAAGGTGCTTTATAGAGCAGACGCTGGCGGATGCGCGAGGACTGACATATATTGATCCCGACATCTTAAATAAAAAAAAAAAAAAAAATCTTCCACCTTTCCCGATGCTTTTACTCCTGGAAAAATGAAAGTTTTGGATTCCAGGAGCAGGGCCCCCGTGCACTTGGGAAGGTGAAGAGGAGCCCCTGCTGACCCGCGGACAACTCAGTTTGCTCCTTTTCTGGCCCCTGGGGATGTTTCTCTGCCTGCAGCCCCATATGAGTCTTGCAACCCCATACAAGACATACAGCCTCTGACTCCCATCCCAGATTCGATGGGACAATTTACAACAGAGGAGCTTTTGGTCCCGGTGGGTATGGGGAGGCAAAGCGGTGGGGGTGTGTGGGAGTGCTTTCGGTGAAGCTGGGTATGGTTCCCATCGGGGTCTCCTTTGGAAAGAGGATTATTTCGAAGCCTGCTTTTTCCCTTAAGACACCGTGTTTTATCATTTTGCTTCGTGCTTGCTGACGGATGTAGCGCTGTAGGGAACCGCCTGATGTGAAAGGAAAGTGTCGGTCATTAGGGCTTCCCCGGGGTTCCCCGGGTTGTAACACGGATAACATATATGGGATAAAACATCAAACTATTTCTCCGAATCTGGTAAAACAAAGATGCATTTTACTGCAGACAGAAATTACTGAAATAGATTATTCAAGTGAAGTTACTTGTAATTTTAGGGTAGTGTTTAATATCGAACATTTAGGCTTTGAGAGTGTCCTCGGTGGAGATTGGCAAAATCCGATATTTGCGAAAAGTCAGTATTTTGCATCGAGAAAATTTAATCGCTATTTTAATGGAATTTTTCGGGAATTTGGAGACGTTTCTATTCCTGTTTTTTACTTATAACTTTACGATTTAAAATATAAAGCAAACGTTCTGAGTCTTTTTGTCTTTTCTTCATGCCAAAGTCCCTACTAACCCGCATGTAACTGTACTAGGGCCAAGGGAATTAGTCTGGATTTTCGACGTTGCAGTTATCAGCAGAAGCCGAGCTCTACCATGCTCTCTTCATCCCCCCTCGAACACAAACTCAGTTGATCAGCACATCCACGGCTGCAACAGGAAAACAATCTCCCTAACGATATATTACAACTTCGGACCCTCTCCCAAAACGCGAATTCGTACAGGAGCCGTGGGAATCGTTTTCCATCCGGTCGTGGACAAGCTCCAGTCTTAAAAGAAAATAGTCGCAATAGAAGGAGGGAGGGAGAGAGAGAGAGAGAAAGTAACTACCGCAGCTACAAGACATTCGACTGTTGAAATGTAATGTAAATTGTGTATATCTTTGCATATGTCTCCATAGGCGCTTGTGTTTGTGTATTAAACACTAGCACAGGCGCAGAGACCAACTGTGTAACCGGGAGGCTGCCTATATTTAGATACCTTCTGCTTGCTCGCAGGGTAATAAAACAGGAAACCATGTAGATTTCTCTCCCCCTTCACTTGTCAAGCAGAAACCACCGACGCTTCCCCGGGAGAAGGAGAAGCAGAAGATATCGCAGCACAGGCAGCCCCCCGGCGGCGCAGCACCTGCCTGGCCTCCCAGTGGCTCCCGGGAGCAGGGGGCAAAGGTGGCCCGGGGGTTAAGGGCCTCTCCCCGGCAAGCCTGGGGCTTTGGCAGGTAGTTTTCTGCTCCGTTTCTCCTGTCAGTGAGAAGGTGAAGCGCCCGAAGCACGGCCCACGGGCCGGGGGAACGGAGAAGCTCACCTGCCCTCCTGGTGGCTCCCCGGGACTAGAGCACCAAACCGCCCGGAGCAAGCAGCGCGGCTTGGAGAGCCCCGGAGCCCAAGACAGGGATGCTCCTGCCGCAGCAGGCCGGGAGCGCTCCTGGGGCAGGGCTGACCCCCGCGGCCGAAAAGCCGGAGCCCCGCGGCCAGGGGAGCCGTAAGGCAGTGGCAGTGGTGGCTCCAGCGCGGAGCCTGTTTTTTCCTCAAGTGATGGGGAAAATATAGAGCACCTTCCTGGCCCGGAACACACCTCAGGGATGCTACCGCTCCTCGCCTGTCCGAAAGCCTCCCCAAAGGGGGGTGTGCTTTCTCCTTGTCTGATGCTGCGGGGGAAACCGAGAACCATTTCACAGCCAAGTCGCACGGCAGCCGGGCCGGGTAGCGCTTCCTGCTCCAGGGGAGAGCAGAGACGCCGATGGGCAAGGACGCTGTGACCGGAGACCCCGGCCGCGCCGGTTCCTCCTGCTGCGGTGACCCTCGCACCGCTCTGCCCCCAGGGAGTCGCTCTTCCCCCGCACCGCGGCAGCACGTCTCGGCGGCTCTCCGGTGCCTTGCCGAGAGACCACGGGACCGGGCGGACGCTCACCCGCATGTTGGACTTCTCTTTTTTTTTTTTTTTTTTCCCCCCAACATGGTTTGTATTTGTATGTTTTTATATATATATATTTGAAAGGGAATGAAAGAATTTCAGTGATCCACATGCAAACCCTCATTCTTTCCAGATGGATGGTGCGGAGCAGGAGGGCGAGTTCACGCCCGGGCCTGCTCGGGAAAGGGATACCGAGGTGCACGGTGAGGGACGGCACCAGCCCCGGGCAGGCCAGGGGTGAGGGCTGCCCTCCTTCCCCCGCAACCGCAGACACCTCCCTGCCCAGCTCCCAGCCGGGTCCCACGGGCCCGAGCGGAAAGCACTGGCCAGAGGGTGGGTGTTTTGATTCCGCTTCCCCGGAGCCGTCGGGGCCACTAAAGAACCCTCTCCGCCTCTGCCCGCCTCTGTACCGGAGTTGGGAGAGGTGTTAGCCGAAAGGCAGTTCCCAAGTGATGCTGGTGATGAGTGCAATTGTCGGGGCGTTCACTGAAAACGTAATAGCGGGTAGTGGTGGCTGCAGAACTCAAATCTGAGTCGGTAGTAAAGAGGCCAGCACTTGTGCTCCCGAATGACACCGTTGGTAGCCAGCAACGGATCTTCCTCTGAGCCAGGAAGCCTCTCCCGCGGCAGTAGCTCGGCGCTGGGAGCAGCAGAGCAGAGCAGGGGGGAGAGAGGGTCAGCCCCGCTGAGGGCCAGGGGCGGGTGGCGACCTGAAGAAACTACCTGCTTTCTCCAAAGGGGTACAAGTTGCCATCAGGACTGGTGACTGATGTCCTTTCCACCAGAATAGGGACACAGCTATTAATAACGATAAATATATAGGTAACAGTGCTCGTATATATTTCAAATATTTAAAAAACTATATTATTTCTAAAAAACAAAAAAAAACACCAAAAACCAAAAAAACGAGCAGAAGAGACTGCAAGGCTGCACTCACCCTTTTCATGCACGGCCGATTGGCAACCAAAACAGTGCTTCCACACCGAGCAAGAATGGCCATAAAACTATAAAGCGTGTGGAAAGGCAAAGAAGGTTCTGATTTTCAGCTTCCTGGGGCTGCGTGGCATCAGAGTGCGGGGGCAAGGGAGCGGGGTGGCGGGGAGGGGGTTGGCCGCCGAACCGATATCAGGGCGAGCGCCCACGGGGCAGGAGCCGCCTGCCAGGGGTGGGCACGGGTTACCGCTTTCTTTCCTAAATTTCTCCGTGTGAAAAGCAAATCCTGCAAGCGGTGATGGCTCAGAAAGATTCTACCTCCCCTGACCGTTGCTTCAGATCCCGATCCCCCCTTTCTCCACTCGAGGTTTGAGGACTTTGCTCGGCATCGCTGATCGCTCCCCCGACGGCAAGACCCCCGCTACTTTTCTCCCCGGTGGGGGTAAAATACTTCGTCCATGCTGATGCGTTGCTTTGCGCTAAAACCGGCCGGGGAAATCCTTCGTGTCGCAAAGGACTTGAATGATAATTAGGGATGAAATACGCGTGGAGAAAACTAATATTATTTTTGGCTTGTACGGGAATAATACCGATTTGCAAACTATACGAATAAAGTTGGGTACGGTGGGAGGAGAGGGAAGGGAGCAGTTCTGCTGGCTGCCAGTAGCTCTGGGGCTTGGTGGCGAGGTTTGTGCCGGGCTTTTCTGCTCGGGACAGCGAAAACGAAGGACAGGTCGTGTCTGGGCTTTGCCGTTTAGCACTCGCATGTGGTACCGGATGGCGGCCGCGGGGTGTCCGGGGGTGGTGCGGGAGGTGTCAGGGCGGGGGCGCAACCCGAGTGGGACAGACGAGGAGACCTGGGGCCGTTTTCCTCCGGGAGGGTTGTCGTGAGTGGATTTACCGAAGTGCCGACGTCGCTGTCTGCTTTGCACGATGGCACAGTACTTCTAAATGAACACAGAAAACAAATAATTTGTACTTGGCTAATTAAAAACAGATAAAGGACGATATGCGGAATTCTTTATTTAGTTAACAAAAAAGTATCTGAAACGGGGAACTTCTACGGACATATTACATTCTCCGAGTATCGCAAGAACAGAATGTATGCGCCAATTCACTGGTTATGAACACCCCTCTGCAGGGGTGCAGGCTCTCATTTTGTCAAGTGGTTCTGCAGGTTCTTCTAATTTGTCTAAAATTTGACAAATTTGTAGAATAAAAAAGAATATTAAATTCCTGGAAGAAACGGACGGTTTTCCTCGCTTTGACGCAAAAGCTTTGACGTGTTGCTTTTAAAAGTGTGGTCTGCAGCATGTATTCGTGGACCCTGGGAAGTTGTACTTAAATGTCCATGTCAGTCTCTGACCCGAGGCATAACAATGGCATAGTTTTGCCAAAAATATTTCCAAACGATACTGAAATAACCGCTTCGTTTTTGCGAACAAATGATTTCGCTGAAGAAGAACGATTAGAAACGAAGGGAGAGGATGCAGAAAAAAAAAAATGTATCGCAAGCCCTCGCCGTAAAGGGTGAAATTTTAAAGGAAAAAACGACATTTTATCTTAGAAAAAAATATATGCAAACTTTGCAACGTGGAAAATGCTTGTAAACCAATCTCGCCTCAGGAAGAGTCTCGTTTTCAGAGCTGTGGCAAAGCCCTTTCGCCGGGCAGGCGCGGCGGGGATGAGCGGGGCTGGCGGCGCCGGCTGCGGGCTGGAGACCGCGGCGGGGCCAGGGCGCGCTGCCCTCCCTCAAGAGCCCCTCCTGCCAAGGACTGGTGTCACTACGGGAGATGTAGACGTGTCCCTTGCAGAGGACATCTTTCAGAAACCGTTCTAGCAGCGTCCGAATCCCATCATTTCTCTCCTCCGGGAGATGCCTGCTTGCTGCTCGGGACAACCGCTCATCGCGGCCGCATTCCTGCCTGTCTCCCTGCCCCTCGCATCACTCTACCTGCAAAACCTTTTCTGAACGACGGAGCGCCTCTCCCCGCACACTGAGCAGAGCCACGCAGCCTCGGGGCAGAACCCTCTCCCGTATTGCGGGGAGCGGGGCGGGAGCGTCCGGCGGCCCCGGCAGCGCGGTGGCCCCGGCCCCTCTCTCGGTCCCTGCCAGCGCCCCGCCGAGCTGCTCTCGGCCTCCCGCGGCCCAGCAGGGAGGGTGTCCTCAATGCCAGGCCTGTGTATTTGCAGTTTGATTTCGCACGTCAAGGATAATTTCTTCATACAACTTAATGGACGTGGCTTGACATCCATAATGATCGCTAATCATTCAAATTATTTTTGCTAGCGCCCAGACATGTTCCAGTTGTTGTGATAGATCGCGTTTCACCCATAATGACGGACAATTACCATTTCTAATTCGCCGGCTTTTGACACCTAAATCCACCCACCATATGTGGCTGAAACGCGCCGGGCTCGGCTGCGAGGCCCTGATGACATTTGCAGCAAGCCCCTCTCATCTGAGAGAGGCACCTGGGATGTCCTCAACCCCCACCCCCCACCCCCAGCACCCCCAACCCTTCCCCAGGCCGCTGGAGCTCGGCCGTTTGCTCTCGCAAGCCCCCGAACGGCAACTCAGTGGCCGTGGGTGTGCGTGGGGCAACCCGGCAAGGAGAGAATTGAGTCCCGCGCCGAACAAGCCGGCCCGGTCGCTCATCGCCCCGTCGCCCTCCTGGGGTAACCCAGCTGGGCTCGGCCTCGCAGCAGCTGTACAATTCGGAGAAAGTCCAGGCTGGGAGGAAAAGCGGGAGCCGGGAGTCAGGGGCGTCTCTGCGGGCTGTTCCCTTTCCGCTGCCCCATCGTGGCCAGGAGAGCCCGTGCGCTTATTTGTGCAGCGCCAAGGGAGATCGGCTCTCAGTGCAGGAGAAAAGCCCTGATGCTGCTCGACGTGGGGACATATGGCCTTGAATGATCCCATATGGGAGAGACAGAAAAGGGTGGCGGGGAGGCTCAGCAGCAGAAAGGGCGAGAAGTGCTTTCCATCACATCCATCAGCTTTCCTGGGGCATCCACCTCCACGGTCCCCTTGGAAATCCGATGCACCCGATGGAAGGTCTCTCTGTGGGATGCGATGAACCCGGTGGAAGCAGAACGGGCAGCTCCGCGCCTCCACTGCCTGCGCGCCGGCTCCACTAGCCCGGGCCCGCCCCGGCCGGGGGACACCTCTCGCTGCGCTGGCAGACGCTGCCCGGTACCCCCGGCCCCTCCGCGCCGAGACACATTTTGCCAAAAGCAACCGGGCGATGATTAACCCTGGGTGATTTTTTTTTTTTTTTTAATAAAATAATGCAGCCGTGGCGTTTGGTTTTAACCCCCGCCGACGGAAACGCGCCGCAAGTGACAGGACACAAGCAGCACAGCACAACGTCCCTGCCGAGTGCTGCAAAGAGAGAAACACCACGTTTCTATAGATCGGCAGCGCTATCATTTGAAGTGTCACACGAAGAATCTCCTTCGGCAGGAATAACTGACTGTGGATATCCCAGTCACAGCTGCAAGGAAGGGCAGAGAGGGAGCAAACGAGGTCAGACCCTGGCGTTGTGATGCTCTCCCCCGCACTGCAATGCTCACCGACGGAGGTAAAGGCCTAGTTAGAGCGACTGACAAGCACAGACAGGGTCGCGCAAAGACACGCGTGTTTCCACTGGGATGGGCAGATCTGTTCGAAGGGTGGCGACCACCGGTGTGAGCGCCATGCGCCCGAGCATGCCGCGGCATCACCCGGGGCTTCCCTGTGCCCTCATCCCCTGGTTGTTTTCCCTGAGCCCCTCTACCAGCTCTCCCGTGAACTCAAGCTGCACACAGCCCTTCCCCGCTGCCTTGGACATCGCTTCCCTTCAGCTTCAAAGCCTAAAGCCCATCCGAACTCGACAGCTCCTTTTCAATACCCTTTCAAAAAATTGTTTTTCCGCTGTTTCTTTCTGGGCACCCGCAAAGGGCAGCGTGGCTGCCGGAGCGGCTGCAGGGCGAGGGGACCGCCGTGCCCTCCAGGGTGAAGCTCCGGGGGGAGCTGCCGGGCCAGCATCCTCCGCTGGACCTCGGCTCGGGGCGGTGAGCGGGAACTGTCATCGGTAGGAAAGTGCTGAATTTGGCTTGACCGCCGCGTCGTCCCGGCCCCGCTCCTCTGCGAGAGGGATAAAGTCCCTTTGACAGCTTGCGGGGAGGAAATGTGGTTCTCACAGTCTTCCTAACGGAGAAACTGGGAAGATTTATCCATCAATATGCTTTAAAATAAGGACTAGAGGATTTGACTGACTGAGGTTTCTCAGTTCCAGGCGAGGTATTTTGACGAGATTTATTTCTAGTTAAAGTTCCACGGCATGTCTGAGGTGTGATTGCAGTTTCCTCTAACAAAATACTTCCGCAGCCCTCGATGTCGAGGTAAAGACGACGGAAAAAACCACCAGCCCACTACATGTTAAAAATTAGGGCACTACGAGTGATTTAATATCGACTGACTGCCAGAAGTGAGGGCTTCTCGCTTGGGAAAGGAAGGCTGGTCCGAAACGCCTCGGTTCTCAGGCAGACCCAAACACACCGCAGGGAAAGGCGGCACAGGGCGAACGGGCAGTTTGGGAGCCGGGTCCCTCCCCTGTAGCCCCTCTCCCCCTCGCATGCGGGACTCCAGCCCCGTGTCTTTGCTGTCGCCCCTCGCTGGGTGCTTTATCCCAGCGGCCCTTATTTCTGCAGGGCCCCGGGTACCACTGAGCTCTCCCATCCGCACCACCTGCGTCTTCAAAATATCTTCTCATCCTTCCTCTCTTCGCCCTCAAGGGATCTGCCCATTTTCAGGTCAACAGGAGAAATCATAGAATGGTGGAATCTCTCAGGTTGAAAGAGACACATAAGGATCAAGTGCTCGACTTGAGTGTCCGTGCTCAAGTAATGACACTCAGTGAATATTTCGCTTGGTTGCACCTGGGAAGTTGGTGGGTCCAGAACTGCAGCATGCAAAGGAATAGACTCATGTCCCTCAGTGGGAGCAGGACTAAGGTTCAGGAGAGCTCTGTAGTGCTAGGAAAGTCATCAAGGACACCTCAGTAAGAAGCCCCCAAAGTCAGCAGAACAATTGTTCATGATCTCACGGGGTTTAGACATACTGGTGCGATTAACGGGTCTTTAAACTCTAATTTTACCACCGAGACTCTGCCAGGTGTCTGGACTCCAGATTTCTACCAAGTTTGATATGTGGCTTTTGCCATGCTTTAGATCACAGTCGCGCACCTTCTCCACTCTAACCTTCACATGCTCACCCTAATCGATTGTAGTGAGCTTCCTAAAACAAGGAACAAGACAAACCCATGACATTTCAGAACTGATCAATAATTTTCCCTGTATGTCTTTGACAGAGAGTAGGCTCTTACTATACATGTCGTTCTAGCCAGCTACAGAGACATGTTATATTTGAATTTGGAGAAAAAAAAAGTTTAAAAAAAATCGCTTTTGTTCTCTGTTCTCTGTTGGGATAACCACAGGGAAAAAACAAACAAAATCACAACACAAAACAAAAACCCCAAGCATACAATCATACCAACCAACAAAATAACAGCGAACAACCCCCAAAACCACCCCAACCACACGCGCCTCCACCCCCCGCCTAAAAAAAAAAAAAGAAAAAAGAAAAAGAAAAAAGAAAAAACAACCCACCAAACCAAAGCAAACCCCACAAAACCCAAACCAATGTTCCGGCGACAGAAGGTCTGTTTTCATTGAGAACTTTGCAAGATGCATACTATTTTATGTCTTAACATACCATCTTAAACCTGGAGATCTCAGAGATCTGCAAGAAAGCAAGACCTGTTCCACAGAAAGTACTGTCTTTTTGTGCTTCTGCAGTGTATTTTCTAGGTATCCTGGGAACACAAAGGTCTCTTAGCTTCCTAGCAAGATTTCCACAGGGATAGCAAGGAAAGTACGAAGTCCTCAGTGCTTAGGTCCTCCGTCCCAGGCGATGCAGCTGAACCAGCCTGTAGTCCCCCGCTGGCTCGGGACGTGGTGTCTGACACTGCCATCTTGTGTCCCAGAGCTTCAGCTATTATTTACAAAAACAGAGTCTTTGTCACCAAGTTTCAATGAAAAGGTGTAATTTGCAAAGAAAAAAGCGTAGCTGGGTCTGCAGACAGTTTAACACATGGTCTCAAAGGGAGATGCCAAGTGCCCGTTTTATTTAAGACACTACATTTTAACATTTTAGCTTCTAGCGAAATAGCATAGCTTAAGCATAACTGAGCCTGTCAGATCTTCTCAAAGGACCAGATATTTCTGTGTCTCTCACGGTTAAGCTCAGGCTTTGCTGATCTCTCAGGTCTCTCCAGTGGCACTTTTCTTCTAGTCATGTTTACTATGCTCCAGGAAGAAACTAGCAGAGTCTGTTTATTCTTTTCAGACACAAACATGAAAATCATGTCAATAGTTTTCTGCATATCTTCTGCCTTTGCTACTACTACTGTAACCACAAATGGATATCTACAGACTCACCATGCAGTTTTGGTGAGTGGTTTCAATAGGTAAAGCTGCAGGAAAGAGAAAAACTATGGGAAAAAAAAAATCAAATGAGGCAAGACAAGAAAGTTTCATCCTAGCTTAATAATTTCAACTGACTGGCACAGTGAGGACAGATGGAGGGGAACTGAGGGTGATATAACCATTTTATACCTGCTACTACAGATATAAACATTTTGGGGACCTGGAAAGGGACGGATAAAATGGGGACAACAGAGACACCTCTGAATATGCAGAAGGGCTGTCAAATCATGTATTATTTTAAAATTATCTATTTCTTTTCATCACAGAGAAGGCCTCGTGCCACGTTAAAGGGAATGACCCAAAGTTTATTTAATGTTTCCTGATTTTTTCTTTTGGTATGTTATGACCTAGATTACTTAAACACAGTTTTCTTTTTTAATTAAAATAAGTATAGATTGAAAATCACTGTACCCTTTTAAAAGTATTAAAGTCATATAAGAATGGTGTAATTAGAGTAAGTGATGAAAACTTTCTGGTCAGGACTTCAAAACATGTCAAATGAATAATGAACAACTTAGTAAGGTGTTGCAAGTAATGTTAATTAAAAATGTCCATGTGCAGTCCCTTTGAGGACATGTGAATAAATATCTAACAGTTTCTATTGGGGTCTCGGTTTATACTGAAAATGAGGAAGTCTTTATAATTCATAACTATTACAGAGTCTTTATGAATGGTCTTTCTCATATTTCCCACTGGAAACCATTAGATAATCTGTTTTTATTATACAGAGCCAAACATTTGGCTTAATATTTTTGTTTTAGAACAGACCACAGAATCATGGGGATATTAGCCATCTCATAATTTTTAGGGGTGCCTTAAAACCACGTACATTTATTCCTGTCTTGAGAGTTTCTTAAAGTTACAATCTTTGATCCTTTTTCTCCTAAAAATATCACCCAAGATATGTATAAAACAGGCATTAAAAGAGTTTCCTACTCTATGTTTCTTCATTAACCACCCACTAATGCTGTGGATTTAAGAGTCTACACAACTAACTGAGTCCGTAAATTAACAAAATAATCTAGACAGCTGGAGCAACCAAGCAGTATATGGTACATCGGCCTTCATGATCTCGTATTAACATGATAAACAAGCAGAAAGGGAGCTTTCAATTATGTCTTTACTTATTTTTGTTTTAAGACAAGAAGATACATGGTCTTCTCCTGCAAAGTAAATAGATTTTTTGATCCAAGGCTGAATTAAGAGATAACAGAAGTGTGTGGACTGATGTATTCCGAGTATCTGAAAAAGATTTTTAAGTTGGAAGTAATGGACTTCAAGCACATTTCAACTGGTGTTTGGTGTTCTAAACTATGAGTTATTCAGTATTTCAAACTGCCAGCTTGTAAATGTGAATTTTATTAAATGCAGAGCAATAAAATTTTGTAAGTTTCTGTCATTTTGAATTTTAGTGGCTCAGACTGAAGCCTTGAGCCTTTTAAATCACAACTTGTGTGAGCACAGCTCTAAAACATTTAACAATCTGAAGTATGTGCCTTTCAAATTCTCATTATTGCCTTTGCTCACAAAATATCCTTGTCAGGATCCAGGTATGCATGTCTCCTGTCACTGATAGGCTCAACTGTCATGTTTACAGTCTATATTGTATAAAGCTTTTTCTCTTCCTTCTCACTAGGCAGAAAATAAAATAGGGTTAACAGTGATATTACCCTTCAGACCAGCCAGATTTTCTCCTTAGACTTCCAAAAATTTTCTTTGCATGTGCATGGCAAGAGTCTGGCACAAAGACCCTTGGTTTGCACTTGAGAGGACAAATAAAAACATACCAACACCTATCAGTTAAATCTAAAATCTAGCAGGGAATTTTTTTTTTTAAATTTCTTGCATGACAAAATGAGATCAGTGTAGATCCCTGTTAACATTTTAATGGACTAACAGAGCTTGAGGAGAAAGCAATTTTGTGTAGACAAAGGATTGCAGGAACTTGGCCAAACAGCTCAGACATTTATGACAGCTTTTTTTTTTTTTAGAAGATTGAGCTACCACTGAAGAATCAAAGTGAAGTGACAGAATTGCACAGCATCCAACAGATTCGTGTTTGCCAGTGGGGATCTGAAATCCAGTCACTTCACATGATGTGCTCCAGCAGTCACAGATACATATGTCAGTGTGTGTGGCTGTGTATGAGCATGCGTTTGTCCATTTAATGGAATACTATCAACTCGATATATCAAATGTTAATAAAAAAAAAAGTACTTTACAAGTAACCATAGCAAAACACTCCAAACATTTCAAATTGTGTTGCATGGTAAGAAAGATTAAAGAGTCAGCGCATCAAACTGTAAGTCTGAGTCTCAGTTCTTATAGCACTCTCAATGTGTATTTTTTCATGGTATTTCATCAGATCTATATAATAAGCTGTGAAAACTCTTCATTCATTTAATATATTACCAAACTGAACATGAATTTTAGGCTGTTATTAACCAGCAATAATTTTGCCTGAGTAAAGTAAAACAAAGTAAGCCCATCAGAATCTTATTCACTGTTAGGTGATAAAAGGATATTTCAAGACATTGAAAATGTAATAATCTCTCATTAGAGAGATTACACCTAATCTCTCATTAGTAACTCTTGCACATTCTCAAAACCTTAATGTAAATGCTGTCACAATTTAATTTTTCCTCGTGTGCTTTTCCTATCTCTTCCTTGCTATTTTCTATGCTCATCTGGCTGTTAATATATCTCTATAGTTTGGCTAAACACAGATCTGACATAATCATGCCATAAAGCTACTCGAGCTCTGTCAAGAACTCCTATAGTTTTGGCAGTGGTAGATGAACTGCCCTCAAAATGTAAAATATCCTAGGAGGAAACACATAGCCCAGTGTTGAACAAAAGCATTTTGGGTGAGTCATGACTTTTGATACCACACCAGAAGAAAATCAGTACAAAAAAGGCTTTTGAAAATCAGTTACCAATATATGTAATGTTGCTGGTCTTACTCATGGATTACTGGCAGGTAGTTCTGATTTTAGTTATTGTGTTCAATAAAAAGATGGGCAGTATCTGAAATTCTAGCCCTTTGTCATTCCAGTGGAGACACATTACCACTGATCTGTGAGCTTTACTGTGTTAATATCCCAGAGGGGATGTTTATTAGAGGTACGACAAACCAGCTGCTGGACTGGACTGTGATGCCCAGTGGCTCAGTCAGGACATCAGCTTTCCTCGATGTCACAGCAGCTGAAGTGGCAGCAGTGGTTTGTGTCCAGCCTCACTGCTGATGTCACGGCTTAAGTCACTGATGAAGATGAGTTCACACAAAGGCACGAGGCTGTGGTGTGGGTGCATGGTCATTTCTGCCAAGTCTTGTGCTGTGAGGGCAACCATAGGCATAGGTGTGGTAGCAAATGAGGAGAGGGTGGGGATCATAACATCCCAAACCGCGGCAGCTGTTTGCTCTCTGAACGTGAATCAGAGCCCTCCGCCACACTGGGTAGTGACATGAATGCCTGTCAGGCAGAATAGACATTTCAAAGTTGATTAGGACATGTTACATTTAGTTATTCAAATAGGGATAATTTTCTGGCAAAGTACACTGGGATAGTTAGCGCTTCAATCATCTTTGCCTTCATTCGCTGACATGTTGCAGTGAAACGGCACAGTTGGATGGTTTGTGGACGTAACGCAAGGCTTCATCCTCTTTCTCTTGCCCTATATCTTATGTAATCACTATGGCACTACATACCTGTGTAGGAGGCTACTATATGACACTTTACAGACATTTCAAATTAATTTTGGACTCGAATTGTGGCCTACTCAAGAAAATCAGGTTTGGGTATCTGCAGTCAGTGCAAACCTACCTCTCTCATGAAGGTTTGAGAGGAAATCCAGGCATCCAGCTCAGTAATTCCAGACTGAGATGTACAACTGACTGTATTGCTTGGATATTCACAGCAGCTAAAATCTCTAGTTAGGCATAAAGATCTCAGTTCACAAGATGATGTATACAGGTATAGCAAATAGGTCACATTTGTTCCTTAAAAATTAAGAATTGCAACCTAGGCATAAAGAAAGAAACAGGAACTTGCCACGGTTGCAGGGGAGAAGCAAGAAACAATGAGACAATTTAATTCAATTTGACAGATAACTGTCGTGGATCATCAGTGCCTTCCAGCTGCAAAGGTACTTATAGACAAGGAGGTTGAGCAGTGAAGGAGTGGAGTAAGCTCTTGTCTCTTCACATTGGAGTTCTTCTGTGTTTGGACTGGTAATGGTTTTCCCCATACAGTACAGCTTCTTGAAGAGCTATGCAGATACACAGCCAAAATAATCTGAAGCATAGGGACATCTCTTTCTGGAACAAAACTCCTGGAACAGGGATTCAAATTTTTCCAAGTGGATCACAAACCAGAATATTTTTCTATGTTATATAGAGACTAGTAAAATAAAGCCTAGCAGTCTAGGGAACTAATTAAGTTTGAACACACTGAAAGCATGGTTGGTATGCACTGCAGTGAACACAGAACTGCATGTTTAGGTATAACAGTCATTACTAACATCTGCAGTTTAGTGCTGGACATAAGCGTATATTTGGAGAGGTCAAGGTAGGAAACACTGAGTTCTAATCTTGCCTTTGAGGCTGACACCATATATGACTATAAACAGGTCAGTTAGAGTTGGTGGAAAGAGGATTGCAGTGGGTTTCCTATACCAAGATTTGTTCAACTGATGTACATGCAGTTCCTTGGATGGAGATCAATAGCCAGCGATTATTGTTGGAGAGGCTGATCATAAAAATGATGAAGGGGTATTTTCATTATCATGCGTATGTTAAAAATCATCTGAAATTAGTAATTTATTCAGAAAACTGAGTTTGTCTTCTTGTGTATTGTTCACAAGTAGATAATATCTTCTCAGACTGGTAGATTATATAAAGACATTTACTGATGTACATCCAAGGGATTTCTCCTGGCATAAAGTTCAGTGTGAAAAAGAATAATTAATAAGGACCTCCAGGCAAGTGGAAAATAGCATACATTGCAGCATAGGTTTATTTCAAGTGTCAGATTAATGTGACAGTTTTCTTTGCTGAAAGACAATGAAGATGTGGTAGATGTCACCTATGTGGACACGGATAAAGAGAGAGTAGCTACTCATTAAGTTAAAAAGATGGAAATCAGTGCATAAAGTGAAGATGAGAGAACTAGCTAAGGAGAAGATGATGATGGCTATTACCGAAAGAAGTATCAGGTTGCAAGGGATGGGCTACGTAAATATAAGCTTCAGGTGAAATCTTGTGTAATTGATTTCTTAGTAAGTTGCCCACAAAATGCAGGATTGAGCAGATTAACTGGTAAGATTATGCTGGGAAGCTATAGAGGAGGCTCAGGATAGAGGGCCAAAAGAACAGGATACATCTGTATCTGTGGGATAAGATTCAACCATATAAAGTGCAAGGTCATACACTTGGAAACCAGTAACTAAATCTTCGGGAGAAGACATTGTAGTTAACAGTTTAAGAGTAGAATGAGATAGATCTATTCTAAATGTGTTTTATTTATGAAAAAAGCAAATGCAATTGCAGTGCTCAGTAATAAAAGCTGGAGGAAAGAAGGAAAAGGGGGACATTTGAGGTTATGGCATTTGTCTTCCCAAGTAACCATTACATATGCTGAGGGTCTGCCTTCCAGGAAGGATCTAAACATTTACCTGCTGATGGGAAGTAGTGAGTGAATTCCCTTTTTTGCTTTGCTTGTATGCATAGTTTTGTTTCACTTATTAAACTGTTATCTCAACCTTCATTTCTTATTTTTGCCCTTCTGATTCTCTCCTTCATCCTGCTGAGGGAAAGTGAGCAAATGACTGGGTGGGTGCTTATCTGACAGGTGGGGTCAACCTACCCCATGGAGTAAGACCATGGCTCTAGAACAAGCTTCCAGCAAGAGCAGTGAGGGCTTTTAGACTGGTAACAAGTCAACATTGTGAGAAAGAGAGCTTTCTACATTATTCTAACAAGCATTGCAGTTTTGAGACAAGGAACAGGAGTTCCCAGTGATCCTCTGTGTTCAGGTGGGAAATTTCAAATTTGCACGACCCTCTCAGTAGAAGTCAGATGTACTTTGTGCGAATTCCAGTTGCTTCTTCTACAAATTAATTATTGTTCTGAAGATCTTTTTGACCTCTTTCTCTAACTGTTGTTACTTAGCCCGTCTGTTGCTGGATCTTCTACTCTGAGTTGGCTAGTGTGCTTTCCTTCAACAGTGAGGAAAAGTGTCCACCACACTGCAAATGTGGCGTGGCTTTACTAGTAAATTCAGCTAGTGGAAAGACCAGAGAATTTGTTTGTGCATTCACACAACTGGAGAGCAAGTTTCCAATGTGGGTTTTTCATGTTAGCTGTGGCCAGAATTACTGTTCATGTCTTAAATATTACTCAGGTGTCAGTTAGCGATTTCCCTTTCCACAATGCAAGGAAAATATAGCACCTTGCAGAAATTAAAAAGCTACTACTTACTTCACACTTCTCTGCCTGTCACAGAGAGTGTAGAAGCAGAGATGTTGTTTGGGACCACATGCCTTGGTCACTTTTGCAGGAGGGAGGATGCGGTTAGCCGTCTCTTAAACATTTAGCTTGGCCTCCATAATCTCGTGCTTGGTGAACCTCACTGGTCCTGTTTTACTGGGTAGTTTGTGGGGAAAAGCTGGCTAGCGGTTCTTCCCTATTTTATTAGGCAATGTAGTTCATAAAAGCTGTGGCCTTCAGTTTAACCATATTCCTGTGTGGAAAGTCTTGTTCACTGCAGTGCCCGGGCCAAAGACGTTTACATCACTGTAATCAACAGCACTTAAAGTGGTTATTCCTTAAATGACCTTAGGTTAGCAGGAAGCAAGATGGAAGAATGCCCCTCCAAAAGCAAGGATTTCCAACTTGAGTAATAACTGTTTTTAATGTGTATAAAAACAAGTGATTATTTAACATTTCCACTCAGTTGTCAGTCTAGTCAGCTGCATTAATCACTGAGTCTGACTCAAGGCACAGTAATCAAGCAGTGCAGAAAAAAAGACTATCTGGTAAAGACATTAGAGATTATATTGATGAAGAAGAAACCGTTTGGTTTTTATTTGCAAATCTCTAGTCCAATTAAAAGTAACAGCTGTTTTCTCAGCTTCTTAGCTGAGTGGCACAATCAACACAATAACACAAATATTTTTTTATTAAATGCACATTCCACTTTTTTTTTTTTTTTGCAACAATTTCACTTTTCAAGAAGGAAACTTTCTTCATTCAAACAGATGTAATGGCAATTTCCACCTTGGAGAAGAGGAGTGTCTATGGATCCCAGCTACAGAGACCAGAAACAGAAAAATTGATAAGAATAAAACACAAAAGGAAATGGCTGTGTTTGCATAAGCACAGGAAGAAACAGAAAAACAAAAGTGAAAACAATGGCTTGTACTGGTAACAGAGGACACAGCTTCTGTCGATCACTTTGAGAAATGTGTTGTTTCCATCAAGCACTGAAGAGGACAGCACAGATGACTTGCTAGCTAACGACCCTGCATTCCTGACCAAGATGGCAAAAAGGTCGCAGGCTTTCACACATGCTATTCGTTTTTCCCTCAGCCCAGAATTCCACCCATTCAGTTTGGTTCACACCTCTTCTCAGAGCTTGGGAGAAACACAGAGCTATTTCCTATGTAGATAGTGATTTCTGGCTCTTTTGAAGATATTTGCATGTAGGAAATGCAACCTCAGACTATATTCTAAAAACTTCACACATTCACAAAGATCTAGGTTGCATTTGTACAATTTACATTTGCAAATATATTAGACTGTGTATGCCACAGTCAGGTTAACTTCAGAACAAAGGGACAAAGGAACCAAAACTGGAACTCTGCTATTTATTCTTCAAACTGAAACTGATTAGCAACAATTGTTTTCCAATTAAATTGGAACAAAATGGTGTGGAAAAAAAGGGAGTATTTCTGATTGCCAGCTCAAAACAGGAGCAGAACGGAAAGCAATAGCTTGCACTGAAAAATGTGACTAGGAAGGTGTAGGGGAAGATGGGAGGGAGGGAACTGGTGGCATCCACGAGAGGTATAGAAATAAGCAGGTGACAGGAAGGAAAGCTCCTTTTGACCCTGATGAGGAGTGAGCTGCTCTGTCTCCCATGGAGGAGGAAGATGTTCCACAGGAGGGGCTGACTGCGGAGAATGAATAATAAGAGATTCCCACATTTGTCTCTCACCCTGGAGAAATTCCCATAGATCTTTCCCACAATGCTCACTCAAACCCTTCCAGTCCCCCTTCCCTACCTACATGAAACCTCTGACTCCTCCACCACTGCCTGTCTCCTCTCCTAAACCTCTCTGGACCTTCCTATCACTCTCCGTTACCTTTGTCCCCCCCACAACTCATTCAGCAGTTGTAGCAATCCCATTGGGGAGAGCTGCCAAGCCTTTGAATACTCCAGCTTTTCAGCTAAAACTGAATTGGAACAACTTCAGTGATAATCTGAAGATGAAGAACCAACCAAATGAAAACATTTATTAAGCTCACTGCCCAGTTAGTAAAGGTGTAAGATTTAGTAGTGGCATATCGCAGCAGCAACAATCAGCCTTACAGACTCTAAGAAGTCCTCAACCTGAAGTGAAAATCTGTGTAGGCTAAATCTAAGCCTTCTGGGTTTGCCCTTCTCAGCAACCTTCCATGGACTCCTGCAAAGTGTTTTCAAACACCCAAGTCTCCAATGACCAAGAACTATCAGTTTAGGGAATCAAAATGAAGATATATAGCTCTTCTCTCCCTTTTTCTGAAGTATCGAGATAGGAAGCTGTCTATACCATTTGGTTTTTCACATATTAAGAAGTTGAACTAATTCAGTAGAAAATGCTGAGGCCAAGTAATAGGTCAAACCTGTCAGAGAATGGAGATACAATTACTTTCTTATTTGGAGCGTAAATGAAATATGGAAATTTTGAAACCATTGTCATCTTACTTATCATTGACAATATTCTCAATTACCAGCGGATTACTAGATAATTTCTTTATTTATTCATAAAGAAATAATATAAAGTATATAGAAAGTATAATGAAAAACAAAAGAGCAAATATAAAAATACTGACTGATTGTCCAACAAACAATTATTATTTCCTGTGTCATTGGGTGACCCAGGCATTTTGCAGTGAAAGCTCTATTCAAAGGCACTACTCAAGAATTCTCTTCCTCATATTCTAAAAATGCAGGAGTTTCATATTATTTGCATGCTGCCATCAATGAAAAAAAAATTGACTGGAGTATATTCTGTTTGTTAATTTGAGTGCTTTTCAATATGCCTGACATATTTTCTTCACCCGTAAAGTATCAAGCAGTTCATCTATAAATCCTTGTTCATATTTAGCAAATAACAAATTAGTTAAGATTGCATAACAAAAATACTTCAATTTGAAAACCTCTCTAGAGGGGATGTGCTGGTACCAACAATCCACACCACTCCACATAAAATAACTGCATCACACCGCTAATTTACTTGCTGAACGTCAACAAATACGATGTATCAAGATTTGTCGACTGACTGTTTGTTTCATTATGGTAGTATAAAGTGAAATATAGTAAATAACAGTCTTTTGTAGTTTTATTGTGAACTAAAACATCAACTCCACCAGACAGCTTTAATCTTGTACACTGACTATTTATAGCGCAAAAAAGGATTTTAGTACCTCCCTGTCATCCATACACTTGAACTGCAAGGAGGCTCTTTGGGGCTGAGTTGTCCAATTACATTCCTATGCTGTCTCCTGGAGTACTTTCCATTCATCTTTCTTGGTGGTCAACAGCAAACGTGTGTTTATCCATACCAAGTATTCTTTGTATTTCCAAAATTATGCCTTAATATATAAATGCTTATTTAAATAGATCATACACAGCCTCAAGACAACTTTAAGCCCATGAATGCTGTATTAAAGATGAGACAGTTCTTTCCGTATTGTTCACTCATTTAGATGATGACACTAACTTTTAAAAAGATCAGGTGATTTTTGGAGGAAAAATAAATATAATCTACGAAGAAAATTAAGTTTGCGCATGTGTACTATAACACACACATTTCTTTGTCATATTTCAAATGAGACTACATATGGCCTAGACACCTGGAGCACCTTCCTCTCTGATCATTCTGCTTTTGCACATGCAGCCTGAAGCCTCCCTAATTCTCATCTTTGGGGTTGAATAGAACTCTGCTTCATCCCAAAAGCAATGGGAAGCTTTGAATTAATCTTTTATGTTCTTTCTTAAGGTGACTGAGGCAGAATTGGCAGGAATATGAATAGTTCCATCAACAGTGGTTTATCAATCACCTATCTGCCCTGATATAAGGAGCTTTTAAATGTCAAATACCAATTGTACAACCATTCGCTACGCTGGAAATCAAAGTAAAATTCAATGCTTGTCCCTGTTGCTATTCCCTTCAAGAAATGCCGTTCAGCTGAGCCCTGATGCTGATCTTGCTGAAGTTCCTAGTTAAGAGAACTTGCAGTATAATTGGGCTAAAAGAAGATTTGAAATGGAAAGTAGTTGATGAGTAACAAGTTTAATTTGTTTTGAAGTATGAAGAAAGTGACTAAGATGTGTGTCTGGTTTTCTATCAGAAATTAAGGTATTTTCTGCTTTCTTTTGTAGTTTTTTTTTTTTTTTTTTTTCCCCAAATGTCATTGGGAAAGCATTTCGCCTCAATTCTGCAAACACTTGAGTACATGAGTAATAAGGAATCTTCTTGATCCTGCTGAGGATTGAGTAAAACAGTGTACTTGTAATATCAGAAATTTCTGACATATTAATTTTAAAAATAAAATCTTGAAGAGACTGAAACAGGAATGATTTCTATTCAGCCATTACACAAAGTTCTTATAAAAATTCATAGCCTGATACTGAATCCATTAAAGTACATCTATATCTTAAACAGTTTTAGCTGTCTCTCTTCTTCAAATTGTTGAGTAAACTATACCCAAAGAATCACTTGTTATCACTTGTTATCACTTGTTATCACTTGTCATACTGGAAGGATATGGCAAATAGGGGCTTGCAGAGGTCTGGCACTATTTGATATCTCTATTAATGACTTTGGAATAAATAATATGATTCTTAAAGTTGCAGATAAAACTGAGTTGGAAGGGATAGCACACATTTTGGAGGACCAGATTAATTTATTTTGACAAACTGTGCAAGTAGCCTGAAAAATAGGATGAAATTCAATGAGGACAAGCAGAAAGCACTACAGTTAAATAGGAATAAAACCTCAAAGCGTATGGAATTCTGATAACAGGAGATTCAGACGTTTTTTAGCAAATCAGACACAGTGTGAGTCAGCAGTGTCATACCGTGAAGAAAGCAAACATCATACTGGGATATATAAACAGGAGTCTCATATGTAAGACACATGAAGCAAAACTTCCACTGTACGCAGTACTCACAAGGTCTCAGCCACGGTGCTGTATCCAGTTTTTGGCACAACACTGCAAGAAAGTGGAGAGGGGCCAAAGGAAAGCATCAAGAATAATCAGAAGTCTAGAAAAGACAAACCAGTGAAAGACTGAGCGAAGAGGAGTTGTTTAGTCTACAGAAAATAAGACAGACTGGAAACGGGTTGGCAGTTTTCGAATATGTGAAAGGCTGCTGCAGAAGAGGGAGGTTATAAACTGTTCTCTGTGGTCATCGCACACAATAAAATAATGGTTTAAAACGCAGCTAGAGCTATGATGACAAGTTTTCTTACTGCCTGCCTATACGGACAGCAAAGTTCTGAGTAGATTATGTAAGAAAGTGCAGTGACCCTGCCCAGAGGGTTTAGGAGAAGGGTGCGCAAAGAGCTGCCAACAGCAGCCGAGCTGCAATGTGGGGAAACCAGGCTGGGCTCGGTGCGCTGCTGCCAGGTTTGCTTTCTGTGCTAGCTCATTTCTTTAAAAACATTAACACGCCTTGTTGCTGTGGAGAAGCCCAGCCACGAAAGGGGCTCGGCCACGGAGGCGGATGTGGGCAGAATGAAAACGCAGCCCCTCGGCTGGGGCGGATCGCGTCTGCAGGGAGGCACCGCAGGCGGCCGGTTTCTGCTCTCGGAGATGTCTCCGGGAACGAACCGGGTTTTATTCTCCTGCTGTAAGCCTCTAACTGTCCCGCCGGAACTGCCCTTCCCGGGAGGCCCCCGCGGGGCTCAGAGGGGCGGCCACCGCCGTGCAGGCAGCAGAGCCCCGCACCGCGCAGCCGGGCACTCAGGATGGCGGAGCGCCCCTGGTATCCCCGCCCGCCCCGCCACCTCTGACCTCCCCGTTCCTTAGTTACCGCACGGGGCGTCACTCCGGGGCTAAACCACCGCTGCGCGTAGCGGAGAGATGGGCTGAACCATTCGCGGCGCCGCCGCCGGGGGAGGGAGGGGGAGACAAAAGTGAGGGCGTCGCAGGTGCTCCCGTTTGCGCCCGCAGGGGCTGTTGGTCTTGTTGCTGTAGCTGCCGCCCACGAGCTATCCTCTCCCCCTTCCCTCCGTTCTCTCGTTGGTTTCGTCCCGTGCGGGCCATAGCGACGGCAGGCGCGCTGAGGGAAGATGGCGGCTCCGGCCTCTACACCGCTGCCGGCTTAGTGAGCGTGGCGCTCGCCTTTTTCTCCCTTCCCCTCCTTGCTCCTGCATCCCGTCCCTCCCGGCTGCCCTCCGCCTCTTCTCCTTCCCCGCCGGGGGCGTAGAGATCATGTCGGACTCGGAGGAGGAGGAGGGTCCGGACCGCCAGCTCAAGCTAGTGGTGCTGGGGGACGGCACCACTGGCAAGGTCAGTGCCGGCCCCGCCGGCAGCGCTCCGCTCCGCTCCTCTCCGCTGCCGCGGTGCCCCGAGTCCCCTTCCCGGCCTTCCCTCTCAGTGCGCCCTCCGGCCCTCCTGCTGAGGGGGGAGCAGCCCGTGACGGCTGCCGGTTTGCTGTGCTGCCGTTGTCGCGATACTCGGCGGCGTGCCGCTGGCTGACCGCTCCCTCATCACCCCGGCCGTGCACATCTCTCTGCGTGCTCTGCCCCGCGTGTGTGCGGCGGGGCCGTGGCGGAGAGCCGGGCGGGCCCCCGCCGCTCCCAGGCAGGCAGAGCCGGGCGCTTCGCTCCGGGGCCGCCCGTATCCGCTCCGTGCTCGGCACCGAAACCCTCCACCGGGGCTTCCGTCCCCTCGTAGCACCCGAAGAGCGTTGGTCAGCAGACCGACCTACACGGATTTAATCCAATTTTCTTGAGCCATAACAAAAGGAGCGGCTAATAACCTAATTACTATGGAGCTGCCCGGTGCGGCGTTTCCCAGCGATCCCCGGGCGCTGCGGACCGCGGGCTGGTGACCGGCGATCGCTCGGCTGGAGCTGCTGGCGGTGCCCGGGGCGGGCTGGGGTCGGGGTCGGGCACGGGCACGGGAAAACGCGGTTCCCGCCGAAACCGCGAGCAGGGAAGGGTGCTCAGCTGAGTCTCCAGGCTCTCTTCATTTCGGCTGCAGGGCTAATAGCCTCCTGAGGAGGATAGAACAGTTTGCATCTGTTTGAGTTACTGTTTCAGAGGTTGGAAGGAAGACCCTCTTCTGGGTCAGTTTAGTTTTTGTTTGTGATTTCTAAGTTTATTTTTTTTTTCTATCTATAATGAACATAATTAAGTACTATATATAAGCAGTTTGTTTATAAACAAGTTATATTTGTCATTTTGAAAGAATAATTTTGACAAGCAGAGACCAAGTTAGGCAAAAGAAAGGGTGCTTTCTTACCCATGGAAATAACCACTGATCTTTGCTTACATGTGTGAACACATCTATTGCAATATGTAGCCTGTGAGATACACATTAAAGTTTTATTGTATATATGAAGAACACAGTTTTTCCTCTGTCATTAACTTGAAAACACAAGGAGGCAGGAGTCTGCTTGTCTCACAGTTCTGATGAACCCTAGAAGTATTCTTAGAAGTGGTTTAAATGAACCACCTGCCATTAGTAGAAATAAGCTCTTAGTTAAAGTGCATGCGTAGTTTTGCTAACTTAATTATGCAGAGCTCTATGAAGAAACAAAATATTGTTTGTCTCCAGCGATTCTAAACCCAGCCTGAAGTAGTATTGTTTTCATCTGAGTCAGTAGATGGGCAATTCCAAGCCACTATGTGTTGAGAAGCATAATGAATGCACAGGATTGACAGCTGAAGTGCTGTTTCACTGATAGTGTTCCCCAGGAGTTTTCCATTCAAACTGAGGAATTCTTTCTCTACTGCTGTTCAGCACCTTGTGGCAAGACCTCTCGCCAATCATGGATTTTCAAGCGTTCTTGAGTTTTGATGCATATTCCGGCTGGTTCCTACCTCTCACACAGGACCTGCCACTTGCTGAATCTCCTGCTGGCTCTAGGAATCCTGTGCTTCAAGTGCACTTTATTTTTCATCAGCAGCAGCTATGCTATGGTGGGCTGCTTTTCCTCCTGTCCCCCCTAGATGATGCTGTAATAGAGGCTTCTTCCAGCTATCCTATGGCCTAACAGCAAACACTTGCAATAATAGATTTATTGTAAGATCTTGTAAAAATAAAGTAGCGACTGGGTCATGGAATGGAAGGATAAAATGTACCTAGCGCTGTTTCAAGCGACTCAGAAGACTAAATTGTTGAGGTTCCTCTCCTCTGTTGGCTACTCTTTCTGCTTACTTGTTGAAACATGCATGTCGATATGTTTTCAACTCTAAATAGCCTGACTCTCACATCTGGTCCACAGCTGGTCTTTACACATATGTATACTTACCCTCTCATTTACTGTACAAGACGTTGGTTTTTCTCTTCCTCCGTTGCTGGGATTATTGGCCAGGAGGAGTATAGAAAATAATGGAATATATCTTTGAAATATTGCGTCTCATGTTTAATGTGAGATGTTCATATTTGACTTCATTGCTTCCCTCCGGCCAAAAAAAAATAAAAATCCCTCCCCCTTGGCCATCTGGGGCTGTCTGGTCTTTGGTTCTCCAGAGGAAAAAAATTCGTGTCTTTGTGAGTCAGCTGGCTGAAGGTGAAAACTTAATTTCTTTTTCCTCGCCCCTTGTTTAGAAGCAATGTGATTCAGGTTCTGTGCATGGGTTGGTAGCAGTTTAAAAACAAATCAGTGTCAGTTCATGCTCAGGGTAATGTTTGTGTTTCCACTAGCTAGGAATTGCTCTATCCATGAGGCAAGGGGGGGATGTTGTGCTTCTATTAATTTGTTTTGTGGTGGCTGAATGAATATTTGGATACTTAGAATTTTATGGGCAGGAATAAGCAGTGGTGGAACAAGCTCTAAGGATAGTAGAGTGGAGAGGGACGAAGGACTGAGAAGAGTGAGATAGACAGAGTAGAATCTGAAAAAGTATTAGGATAAAGTAGAGATGGTAAAGAAATAGTAAATTGTCAAAAAGAAAAGTTGAGGAAGGCAAGATTGGTTAGTAAGAAGATAATAATAGAGGATGATTTTAATTAACTAGACAAACTAGGAAAATAATCTGAAGAGAAATTGGAAGCGGAGACAGCATCAGGTAAAAATAAAGAACAATTATTAGTAGCAGTTGGCTCTTTGATTTGGATTACAGGATGGAACATATATACACACAACAGCCTTATGCATCTCTTTTTTTAAAATCAACCTACTCTTCCTCAGCCAAAATGATTTTCCATTAAAATAAGCAGTGCTAGTATGGATTGAAATAAATGGCATTACGATCCAAATATTTCTACTCTTGTTGTAAACAGGTTGGTTTAATATTGAAGTTTATAATGATGCTGATTTAAGCTAGAACCACTCTGGTTTGCTACCATTGAAAACCATTTTGGGCCTTTGGAAGCAAATCTCGGAGCTATTCACGGGATGGTCCTGAAAAATATGTGTGCGGGAGGAACAAAGCAGCTGAGGGTCTTTGTTTCTGCCATCCATTGCAACTGGGACTAAAGTACAATAGCAGAAACATCCTACCATTTCCTTATGCTCTTAACAACAGATTATGAAAATGAAAGAGCGAATGCTCAACCTGGTGTGAGAATTTACATAAGCTGGAAGACAGAGTGGTGTCCTACTTCAGGATTTTTTAGGATACCAGATTTTTAAGCATTGTGCCAATTCTGGATCTTGTTGCACATGGGCTCAAAAACTTAGTCGTTGACAGCAAAAACTTTGTCGTCACTGTTTAGTCTTGCAAATGGAAAACTGCATTGAGTGTCCTGTGCACACTGTCCTAGCTTTGTAGATGCATGTCTAATGTCAAAAAGTCTTGGTGATTTTATCTTTTTCAGTGAACAAAGTTTTATCAGTAGATAGAAGTGGGGTAGAAAGACATCAGCTTCAGATGACAGAACTTTGTTTGTTCACAAAATACTCCCCCCCATAAAGCTAGGCTGTTCTCAGTGAGAAGTTCTCTGTGTTGGACAGTTAAGTGTTTTTATGCTAGTTAAAACATTTAGTTATTTAGCCTGGTATTTATTTTCATTTTGTCTGTCTTAAAATTCTTGCCAGTAGGGATAGGATGTGACTGAGGGATGAACGTTGCTGTGCTTGGAGAATGGCATTGGTGTTCTAGAAGGGAGTGTGGGAAGGCACAGGCATGTGTTGCTTTTTGCAAAGTGCATTCCTAATTGCCTGGGAAAGTTGATATGTGAATGGAAATTCATGGCTTCAGAAATATATGCTTGCCTTTCATTGAATTTTTGTTTTACTTTTTCTTCTTACAACTATGCTACTAGACTTTGGCATTACTTTCTGAAAGCTTTCTTCTATAGGATTGTACTCAAAGAATTGTCTTTGGGAGGGTTTTTTTATACAACTTTCCATGTTATCCTGGTGAGTAGTCAGAGTGGCTTGTTCTGTTTGACCTGTCTGCTACTATTTAATAAATATTGTTTGCTTTTTTTCTGTTTACTCAATATGCAGGTGTTTAGGAACAGCATGTCAGCAGTTTGTACTGTGAGTTGTTGACATTGAAAAACAGAAGCAAGAAGTTGTCTTGCTTCACCTGTGAGGTTTAATTGCATCTTTCTTTCCAAAAATGCCTTCCCAAATATCCCATTGGGTTTTTTACTTAGAATACTGTAATTTTTATGTATTATTTTTAGTGCTGTCTTGATTGCTGTATGTTAGAACCTGAAGATATTTTTTTTTGTCTGAAAGGAGGGACTTTGTAATGCCAGCCTTCAATAGTGTATTGGTATTCAGAACAGCATATAAACTTTTGCTTTTAAGTATTTAAGACAAATGTGTGAACCTGCCAAACTGGGTCTAATAGAAAGTCTGCTATAAAAGTTGGTGGCCTGGTTGTCTTTGTAGAGATGTGAAGAACCAGAGCCTTCTTGATATCATCTGTCTCTAGTTTAAAGGCTGCAATTTTATGAATGGCACATAATCTTTTTTAAAAAAAAAGGTCACTGATCACTTATTTATTTTTATAACTACTATTCTGGTGAACTGTTATTTAACTTTTATTATTTTTTGTGTGGATTGTACTCCACATATCCTTACAGGCAAAACTGCCATGCAGAATCTTTTATGGCAAGCATGGCAGAGAACAATTTTTGGATTGAAGGGAGTGTTTGCATTGTAGAGGTACTTGAATATGCATTTACACAAATTCTCTGTTTACCGTTGTTGAGAAGTTTGGACTGTTGCTCTTAGTATTTTGTGAAAAAAATGCTTGTTCTGTGAATAAATAGAGGACTCTAGTCTGGTAATCCAACACCTTCCTTAAGCTCTAACATTTATTAGAAAAAAAAATAAAAAGGAGTTAGTCAATGATTTTCTACTGTAAATTCCTTTGCATTCAAGAGCATAGGAGAGGAAAACTGTTTAAGAGAATTTTACTATGCTGTTGATTACTTGCTGCTCTTATTGGTTGGCTGTAAATTGAATGTATGTTGTTTATTTTTACTAACACCCCTAGAACCCCTCAGGGAATATTGAGTGTCACAGAGTGATAAAGCTAATATTTACTGAGCCCTTAAAACTAGAAGGGAGTGGTTGCTTATTTAATGGGGATCTAAATGAGTGCGTTGAAGAACACAGAATACTATGATATAGTCAGATAATATTTTATTCTGTACTCTGGGTACTAGTGACTTTTCTGAAAAGGAAAATTTCAAGGATAAGACTGTATGGTGCATTCCTGCAATGTTCTTATTATTATCTACATCTTTAAGGTCATAACAGATTAAAAATAATGTCTTTGTAATCTTAACATGCTATTGTGACTGAAAGAATCAGTTCTACTGCTTTTTTTTTTTTTTTTTAGTATTGCAGTCTAAATCCGCACTGACTTTTCTTTAGTGCGTGGTGTTAGTATTACTGTCACACAGCTGTAGGCAGAAGAATCTTCTTACGATTCATCCTCTGTGGTTGTCACACTTTCCACAGTGATATAATTATATAAGCATAATCATGCTATTTCTAGTTTACTTGCTTTTTTCCTATTTATTTATTTATTTGTAATCCTCTGAGAGCTTGAGTTTGAAGTAAATGAAAATGTTTCCATAGTCTTCTTGATTTTTTTTATTACTTCCTAGACATACCTTCTGATATCAAAATTTCATTTACTGTCTATATGACAGTGATGGGAATATAAATGTGATATAAAAACAAGAAAACAGTAAATCTTGTGTTATTTGCTCACAGATAATTTGACAGATAGATTAACAGCCTATTTATGCTAGAGCTTTAATGCTGGAGCTCTGGTTTTCATGCAAACAAAAAGAGTAAGTTACCTTTTCTTCCTGTGTACTTTTGTCATTATTAGCGTAATTTAGATCTTTGTTATAACTGTTCTATTAATATAACTTGCCTGTTTTAATTTTTCAGAACTATTTGCATTATTTTGCTATTGTATTTTTAACTAAATGTGCTCTAACAGCAATTTCTGATAACAATTGGTATGACTAATTGCTTGGGGTCTTGATGAATGGAAGGCTGGCAAAAAAAATTCCCTCTTGTCCATTTTGAGATTTCTCAGAGAGTGATGGGTTTTGTGAGGTTGTCAGGCTTTTTTCCCCCTATATATGTAAATGCATATTTATTTTTTTTCTTTCTGCAGTTACTTTGTTTTCATTTTTTCAGATGTCATGTCAACAAGAGATTTGTGAGCATACATCACTGGTTTGATGTAGGATGTATATTATCTATGTGATATACATTTTTAATACAATATTTATTTTTTTCAACAATACAACGATACAAACTTCTGTATTCTTTGTAGTTGCACTTCTTTTTTCTTCTTTCCTTTATTTTCAACCTTAGATTGTGGAGCATCTTTCTCTTTCTTTTTTGTTTCTTTGTTGCCTTGTTTCCTCTTTTTTTTTTTTTCCTTGCATGGAAAACTTAAATTTCTAGTGAAAGAATATAAATGCCTTGCTTTATTACTCTGTGTAGGTTGGTTGTGTATACTTTTAGTAGTATGTAGTAAAAGCTGATCCTTTATTAGGTCAACAGTGTATTGGTCTACTTTCATAAATACACAAAGTATAAATTAAAGAAATAAGTTTCCAAGATTCTGCTTAAAGGAATGATTCTGCAAATGTGATTCTTAATGTGAGTTTAGTTTTTTGTGTGTACAAGAAAGTTCTCTTCCTATCTTAGACTTCGTGTAATCCCTGATCCCGAAACTCTGATGTACAGGGGCAGGAATCTGCCACACTTGAAGCTCCTGTGGGACTCTGCACTGTGCAGATCTCTGTTCCCTCCCAGAAAGTTGGTCTGGGATCATGGTGTTCTGTACAAGGGAAGGACCCTTGTTTTGGAAATGAATGCTTTTTAAAAAATAATAAGGTCTTCGGGTATGGATAAGTTTCATTTAGATTTGTGTCAGTTTGAGTGTGTAATGATACCTCATTCAAATCTGTGTGATATTTTGTGATATGACTATCACAGTGTCTTTGAAATAAAAAGGAAATATGCACCTTGCTTCTTTTTGCGTACATTAGTAGCCTTTGCCACCTCCTCTTAGTATGTTGAAACTGGATGTAATGCTTGTCACTCCAAACCCATGAACAGTGTCAGCATGCATTGATTTAAAAAGTGCTTAACTTTATATCGTGATTTATCATCGAGTTTTTGGCTGTTTAAAATTGCAGCTTAATTGGATATTGTTCTGTTTTAGACATCCTTAGCTATGCGTTTTGCCCAAGAAACGTTTGGAAAGCAGTATAAACAAACCATGGGACTGGACTTCTTCTTGAAAAGGATAATCTTGCCAGGTAAGAGAAGAAAAACTAACACTGAAGGGTTGGGCGGCAGCAGAAGACTTGCAGAAGGAGATTTTTCAAAGTAATGTGTACTAAATAAGCTTAGTACAGTGATTTTTATGGCAAAGTAAATCAGGTTAATCAGAGAAAATGTTAGTATGTTCTTGCCAGGTGACAAAGGGTTATGCATTTGCAACTTATATCTTTAAGAAAAACATGGAATTTAAATAAAAAGAATGCTATCTATATTAGTGATTTTTATTATCTCTACTTGAGTATACTCACTTTCCATGTGGGTAGTGTAACATGCAACAATGAAAGGCAACTTTAAATACATTCATTGAAACAGTATGTGTCCTGAAAGAATTTTTTTTTTTTAAATGAAATACACAACTTGTATTTGAGTTGTGTGAGAGAAGCATAATGCAGCTATGGAATCGCAGTGCTCTAATATGTGAATGCTGTTTTATGCAAGGCAGCATGAAATTGCTGGCATTTAATAGACCACTAAAATTTAGGGTCCCTTGGCACTCATAAAAATACAGGTTGAGCATTCAAGATGTTTCCCTTCATGATGGCAAAGAAACTATTTAGATGGCAGTTGCAGCACACTGCATGGAAAATGCAAAGAAATAATTAAAATAGAATAGTTGTGGGTAGAAGTTTGTCTCTGAACAATTGAGGGTTTGAAATAAGTCTTTTCATTGGATTGTGGTTGCTCAATTTCTAAGTATGAAAGTATTTCATTAAATGTGTTTTCTTCTGGCTTCAGAAATTAGGAGAAGTTAAGGAAAGTATATGTAATTATTAAAGCTTGTAGTGAGATTTGATAAAAGTTGATGCAAGTCGTGTAGTTCTGTCTTTTTCCCTTGTGGAGGGCAGGGAGGGAAGCAAACCCAGAAATGAAGCATTTTAGCTATAACCTCAATGTGTAAGAAAATACATACAGCTCTTGAACTTATTTTGGTAAAATTACATTGCTAATAATTTCTTGATTATGAATAATCTTTTCAGACTATTCCTGCATTCACTATTTTGGTTTGGCCCTTTTGCTGTGCTTTTTTAGTATCTGGTGAGTGATAAAGTACCAAATTTCAGTGCTTATTTCTCCATAAAATCAACAGCATAATTTTTTTTATTGTCCTGCTCAAGCCTCTAAAAATACCAGTGTGCATAATACTTAATAGCAGTACTTGCAAGTGGAATGTGTACACAAATCATGTAGTGTGCATGCTGAGAACTTGTATTTTGCAAGTTTTTTTCCAGCTGTTAAGCATACAGAAGCTATTAGTACATTACTGGGATTCTAAATACTCTTGTTGAGTAGAAGGTTTGGAAAATTATCAACTATTGATGCATTCATGTTTTAATTTCTTCTGGTTTATTTTGTAATAAAATCAGAATGTAGATGAAAATAACACCAAAGCAACAGTCTGTACATCTGTTTTCCTCATTTATCATTAACAAAAGGGAATGTATTCGTAGTCAGGAAGAAGCATTTTTCTGTAGGTTGTCAATCAGTTTTTGCCTGTGCCAATATATGTGTTTAGGTATATCTGGATTTCTGTGCTTTGTAGGTAAGATGAACTTGTTGGGGCGAGTGAGAGGGGAGGGAGATAAAATTTCTAAATACTGGCATGGGAAGCATTACTTATGCAAGCGGATTTTTTAAATTTCTTGATTAGTTCTGCTTTTGCAGAGCTGCTAAGTTTACTTGAAAGGTCAATTCATACTGCTCCACAGAAATTATAATTTGTGTATCAGCAGAAAAAAGCCTCAATTTCTCTTGCTTATTAGGAGAATAAATGAATAACTGGTTCAGTAGTTGATTTTTTTAAATATTTTTCCTTAAGTGTAAGCAAAGATTTCAGAAATTAAAATTACTGATTTCTAGAATTGCAAAGATGTTTATATTAGGCCACATTATAAATGCTTTTTAGCTTGTAAAATAAAGTACTGTTTTTCTGTTTTGTTTTGTTTTTTTCTTTTTAAAAATGAAAGTGGTATTTGTCACCAGTTGTTTTAGTAGCTGATGCAGTTTTGCAGTAAAAAAAGAAATGATTTTACGTGATAAAACAATATGATTTAATACAAACAGTAAATCCCTTCATGAATTTTGAACAATGTGACTTCTAGTGTTCAGCTCTTGACAATTTATTTTCATGCAGATTGTTCAAAATATTTTTTTTAAATGCAAATCCATTTCATTGTATTTATTGACAGTATCTTGTATAGTCTGGATGCAACCATGGTGTAGATTTTAGTGCTTAAATAGTGTATCTGTTAGTCAGAGGGTCTGCTGATAGAGATTTTTAAGAGCTATAGTCAGATACTTTTAGGAAGGTTGTAGGTGCCATCCAGTAAACAGTATTCTTCTGTTAAAAGGATGTTTTTTTAAAGTCATCACTGCAAAAAGTGGGCAGACTCATGTTTTTAGTTCTATCTTGACTGTGCAGCATTTTAAGTAAGGTTAAGCAATGCAGCAAGTTTACTTCGCAGGATCACTGCTGAATCAGCCCAGTGGCTTCATTTCATGCCAGAAGCAATCTAGATACCTGCACTCTGTTGCCTCAGATGTTTTAACTTAGTACTTGTGTGCATTTTGTACAGAGTAAAGAAGTGCTAGTGTTTTCTTGTTCCTTATCAGTGTATTACATACTATTTATATGGGATTCTTAATTTATTTTTATTGATACATTACCCTTGTTTCTAAGCACTGTCTTCTTATGCTTGGTTTGTTTTTCTTCTATTGTCATTCCCTGGTTTGTATGTTCCTCTTAAATCTATGAAAAAATAGAAGATTTCAAACTCTTTGTAGAAAATTTCATATGCTACTGTCATAGTCGTTAATTAAATATTTGCTAGGCAAATTGTCTGGATTTTTTCCTTCTATTAGAATAATTCTAACATCTTTCTTTCTCCCCCAAAATTGATCTGAGTACAAAGCAAATATTACATGACCTAATTGGAAAAAAAAAAAAGGGAAGATGAAACATTTTACACTGGAGATGATAAACATCAATTTCAGTAGTTAGCAGGGTCTTAATTAAGAACCTCTTCACCTTAAATGAACATTCCAACTTTTTTTTTCCCCCCAGTTTCTTTTTCTGTTGTTAGTGAAATGAAGTAAATAATTCATTATTGTAGATTTTTAAGTTAAAGAGTCACTGTTAGATAATTTAATTTCACTTCCTGCATTAAAGTTTCTCAGATAATTTCATACTGTTATCCAGATGCTAAGCCCAGTATGGTGTGCATGATTGCTACTCTTAGGAAGAAAAATGAAGTTAGAAACTTTTTGAAGCATTTGAACTCAAAATTTGACATCTGAAAATTGTTGAGTTTGAAAGTGATAATATTTATAAAGCTTTTTTTCCAAACAGCTGGCATGAATGGCATGGTAAATTTCCAGTAGAATACACACAGCTAGGTTAGGGGTAGAATACTGCGGCATGGTGGGCTTTTGGTTTAGTTTGTTTACGCACTGAGGATGCGTAGTCATCTCAGACTGGGGATTCTCCCGTTTATCCCTGCCAGATGCTTTGTGGAAGACTTTCCTGCATTGTTAGCAGTCACATATGTTCTAAGCTTTAAAAATAATTAATGAATTAATATATAATATATGCACTGTCAAAACAAACAAACTTTTTAGTCGGTGAGAGGTTACCTTTATTGAACTTGAGTGTTTATATGTTTACTAAGCTCCATGTAGAAGTTCTTTATCTTAGATGAATTTCAGTGTAGCTTAAAAGTACTTTGAATAGATTGTCTCGCATTCATCTCTATCTGTTGGAGACCAAAGCAGCAGTTTAGGAAATCTGTGTGTTTAACCAGATTAAAGCAAGATGCATCATAAAAATATAATATGACATGTTTAATACCACAAGTAGCTCTAATTTGCTATGTGGCTCTAATTTGCTGGTTATATTCACCAAGTGCTGGGATATATTTCCATGGAGCATACTTGTTTGCATAACTAATGAGTGTGTTAGTTGCAAACTAAATAAATGACATTGTGTAAAGTTCAGTTGTTAATAACATAAACTAGTTTAATTAAGAGTATGTCTTTTTTAGCAGCCCAAAATAACGTGTTCTTTTTCACTCAAGTCTCAATTGTTGTCAGGAAATTAATAGGCAGTTATTATTATTTGTAAGTATGTAGAATTGTTATTAATATCTAAGTCATTTGAGTTTTATGTAGATTAGAAAAATCTTTATCAGGCCTTACTATACTAGAGCTTGGTGCTTCCAGGTAATCTGTGCAGTTTTATAAACATTGCCTACTGTGCAAAATGAGCCAAATTATACTTTAATATGTTTGTATGCATGTGGTGACATAGATTGCTGTGTGTACGTTTAGTCTGTGAGTTTGAGTTGTTAGCTTGCAGAATATGTATGACTTGTAGGATATTAAATATTCTGTATTTACACTGATTTTTTGGTTACTTTGAAAACCTGTTCAGAGCTTCAACATAGCTTAAAGATTATTTAGAGTAGAAAGAAAGATCTGTTCTTGATGTAGATTCTTCAAAGATGAAATTATGTAAATCATGTCCAATTTAGTTGCCTGCTTTGGGGTGTAGGGTAGAGGAAATAATCATAGTTTGCATCCTTAACTTAGATGTGTGTAAGTATTTCCATTTTAAAATCTGTCAACTATATAATTCTTTAGCTGTGTAATACTAAGAGCATCACTACCAAAATGCAATTACTATGCAGATTTTCTCCTATATTTGTAAAGAAAATTTGAAGGGAAGGGATTGGGAAGGGACACAGAGTGTGAAATAATCTGATTAAGTTGGCATTAATTGTATTACCTTTCAATTTCAAGTACTGTACTATAGAACTTTCTCTGTAAAGTTTTACATGTTTCTTCAGTGAAATATGTTATATAATTCCTAGGTCAGGAATGTTATACTTTATGCAGTTCCAGTTCTTTTCTGTTAATATTAAATATGTTAGTGTCTAGCTATAGTTTTAATGCATCTAAATGACTTAGCTGGACACAAGTTGCTTTTTTTCCATACTCATCTTTGTGTTGAAATTTAGTTACTATTTATTGTACACTTGTAAAATGCTACTGCTGTTGATATTATCACCTGCTGTGATAATACATCTTTTGTTTTTATTTTTTATTTAAATTGTTCAGGTTATACAATTTCTGTATGATTTTCTTTTCAGGAAATTTGAATGTTACTCTTCAAGTGTGGGATGTAGGGGGACAAACAATAGGAGGCAAAATGCTGGATAAATATATTTATGGAGCTCAGGTACAGTATAAATTATTACAATTGTATCATAGTAATGATATAAAATTAATTGAAATTTTGTTCTTAAAAGTATAAATAATTTCCAGGTTGTTGTTTTGAAATCTCAAGTGTTGAATCTCTGCTTAACCTAAACTTCACTGATATTAATACACAAATCTAATTTTGGTATGTAGTTAATTTTTTAGAGCTAACTTGAAAAGCAAAGCAAGAATGTGCATTTGTGGATCTGAATAACGCTCAAGAACAGATGTATGTTTCCATGCTTTGTCTTGAGTTAAAAAAAGCAATCATAGTAAATAGTAAAGGCCATTTGGATATCCACATGGTAGATATAGTGGCTGCTTTTAGAACAGATGCCTCCTGGGGGGACAAAGTAGAAGGAGGAAATTAAGAGCAATCCTACACCATTAAACTCATACGTACAACTGGGGTTATAAAAGGGCAAACAAAAGGAGGGAACAAGGTAGCTAGATATTTTTGCAGAACTCCTATCCAATTAATTTTATCTTGTGGTTAACTAAGCAACTTCAAGTGAATTGTAGGATTATGTAAGAGCTAAATATTATAACAGTATCTTGAGTTATTAGATGATTTAGGAGGATGTACTTACTATATGCCAAACTTACTAACGTGGGTGATCCTAAAATGTAGTCTGTTCTTCAATTTGAAGTTTGTAATGAGAACAATAAGCATAACATATTTTATGATATAATGTCGTATTTATCTGAAAACAAACACAACTGTTTTTTTCCCCCAGTACTTTAAGCAATAGGAGTATGGAATCCTAAAACTTCGATTGGACAGAAACTTTGTACTAATAAATACAGCGCAGGAATGGCTAATTAAGGAGATTAGGATTTATTTGTTAATGGGATAAAGACAAACTTGACAATTTAACATTTTGTCACTTTCAAAAAATGGCTGTTTTTAGCTGTTGCCTCCGTTTCATAGCATTTTCTTATTTTTTAATAAAAAACATTTTGCTGCCCTGTTAAGGATCTACCAAGCAACAGGAGAAAGTGGCTTCTATGACAGAGGGAATTTGATAAATCACACATTGTTGCCATATGCCCAAGTAAACTCGATAAAGGAAATAAAAGGCTATTAACTTTTTCTTTATTGAATTTGGTGGTAAATTTAGGAGCTTCTTATCATCGATAGCAGATCAAAAAGTTAATACCAGTGCCTCAAAGTAGTGAAAAAGTTGGCATCCGTAAGCTTAAAGTTACAAAAATTTGATTTTTAGTAATTTTGAGCACAGTAACAAAAACCCCTACATTTAATCTCTTCCACTTTAATCCTTCCACAACCCTCATTGTAACTGTAATTTTTTTAATGAACTAATAACTGTTCTCTCTCTCATTGTTGGTATGTATTGCCAGTGTCTGTAATAGGCTTCTTATCATCAAAGCTGACTTGCAACACACTGTTCTATTACCTTTGTAACAGCACCTTTTAAAGACATAAAACTATTTTCATCTATTAATGAAACACCATTATTTGCAGATGTCCACAACCTTGAATAGTCTTCATCTGATTGATCACTGTGAGATTCAGAAATCTCAAGTGACTGAATTCTTGGTTTTCTGTGCAGAAATCCAAATGTATTGTAGACCTACTTATAAAATACTAAGAGCAGCTGGAGATGTTTTGAGAGTCTACGGCAAGGTTATCTTAATAGCAAGTCTACAGTTCTCTTGGTGTCAGTTGAACTTTGGTCAAGATACCAGGGGAAGTAAGTGGAGCATCCGTCTATACATTGCTGCAAACCTTGCCACTGGAGGGTTCCTTTTCTTCCACTGAGAGCTGAATCAATTCCCTAGGATAGATCTTTTAATTAAGTTACTGTTAAGGTGCCATTTTTTTGACTGAGGTCCCTGATTTTTTTATGCTGTGTTTTAAAATAAGAGTGCCAGATTTGAGGATGGGAACCTATTTATAATAATTTGCTTGTGTGGTTGCAGTTTGGTAAATTACAATTCACTTATTGTTTTGAAGCAGTTGCTTTTTCTCCCCCTGCCTCCCCCCCCCTTTTTTTTTTAATTTGGTATTGCTCATCCAGAACAGTATAGTTACCATATCCCTTCTTAGTAGCTGAATTTCACTGATGGATCAGAACTCTGCAAGCTGGGAGGAAAAAGAGCTCTTTGGTCTTTGGAAATGAAAGGTGCTAATAAACAGCTCTTTGTCAGTGTTGCTTGAAACTGACACAGTTATCTCAGAATTGAGAGACGCTAAGAGTAATCGTATAGTCAGTTACTACAGCTGAGCTGATAGAAAGTAGCTCATTCAATTATGGCAACTCAATTGCATACACTTGAATGACCATATCCTCAGCGTCAGCAAAGACAGCAGTGATTAAGCGTATGTAGACTGTAAACTGTTTTCACCTGTAAAAATAGCAGTTCTGCAGATGTGCAAGGTACCATAATGAAGTTACTCTTTGCTAAAATGGATATTCTATGGCTAGAAAAAATATCTTAGAATTTGGTTCTAACGTATTTAATGTATATCAATGAAAATTTGAAAGTTAATTTAGTTCTTCATACTAAAGTCAGTTATAGGATGAGGGCAGCTGAGGACAAACCTGAAGAAGAAAAGGTATGGTTTTAATTAGTGTTTTCTGTAGCTTTCTTTTGTTATGACAAATCTTGACGTAAACTTGACACCTTTTAAATGTTGTCTAGTGTGAATATATTGCCTGATTACAGCACTTCCATAATAGAAGTTCTGCATGGTAAATATTTCAGAAACTCTCCCATCTCTTACCTATAATTGCTGCCCCTACCCACATATCTAGTTTAAAATATCTTTAAGAGCTGGCATATGCTACCTCATAATTGGCTTGTTAATAGAATAAAGTTACTGCAGACTCTGCCTTCTCCAGAGACCAGCAAATCATTTCTGCAATATTCTCAGTTTCCAGTGACCTATTTTTGAAAATACTCTATAATTCCAAAACAAAAAGCACTCACATATACACTAATGTAGGCAAAATGTCTCTCTTACTAGAGTGCAATTATGCAAGCAGGGAGTATTTTCCGTGTTCCTGGAGACTAGAGAATTAACGTGCTGTTCTCGGCATGTTGTCTTCCATACCTTTAAAACCTTTTTCATAGCAAGGAAATGCACTACTTTTGTGTGAAAAGGCCAGTGTTAATTTTCTACCTTAATTCCTCACGCATAATGGGGAAATAACAACTCTTACACTGTCTACTCCTTCTGCACTCCATATACGGTAAGTTTGTGGAAAGTATGATGTATTTTTTGGAAAGCAATGATGGGATTTTTATATTAAATTAAAAAAGGTGAAATAAATTTTAGCTATAGAGTTATGACTAATCCTTCATTAATTATCTGTATCATACTAAGTTACTTATAGAGTGCTGTCGTAGCAAAAATTTACCAAGAAGTATTCCTTATGACCTGCATGCCATGCTGCTTGTTTTGCACCTCTTAAGTTGTCATACCTGCCATTTTTGTTTCCTGTATAGCAAATATTGACAAGATTAAAAAAAAGAATGGTTAAGAGAAGAATATGCTTTAGAGGCAATGTTTAGTTCATGGAGAAGGGGGGCAAAAGGAAATTAGGTGAGCTCTAGTTGTGAACTTTGTTCAGTTATTTCTTTCACAGTAAATCCATTGTGAATACTGTTTCTTCCACAGGTGTAGGTAGGCCGCAGTTGGCTAGAGGACATGTAGCAGAGTTGCATGTTGATAAAGAATTGGTTAGAAGCAGAGTTGGCCCACCTTAAATGCCCAGGTTCTATTAACTTCATCTTCTTCTAAAATTATTTAAACTCTTTGATGCTGAAGATGGTTTAGGTGGTCTGCTCTGCTTTTCTGCAAGCTGGTGAGAGAACTTTACTGCTGGTGAAAGAAGTGTGTCATGTGCTTTTTCTTATTTACAACTTTCAGCCTTATGTCTGTTGGTTTTTTTTGTGATGTTTACAATACCTGTCCATGTTTCTTTTTTTGACTGAGAATTTAATAACATGTCCTTCCTAGAGCAAGCCTTATTTTGGGGCGTAAAACTCATTTTCAACAAGGGCCACAGCAGCCTTGTGGTTGCCTTCAAAGGGCTGAGTGTAATTTTAGGATTGTATAAATGTAGGAGTAGTTATATTATGAAAAACAAATAAATGCATGCACAGGCATTTGAGCAGTTATAAAAATAGTTAGGAGAAGTTAACTGATATGCAAGATATTAAGACTATATTGTAGAAAAGTTGGAAGAGGGAAGTGGATGTTTAATATCAGATCTGATCAGTAAAGTAAAGGAGGAAAGTTAGAAAGGGAAAAGATGGGTGTTGTAATTCTTAATTTGCCTAAAGGAACTGGTGAAAGCTGTTCCTCAGAAATTAATAGCAATCATATAAATATGAGAAACAAGAACTCATTTTGCCAAGGAGTTAATGGCCTTGAAGGAGAAGACTGTCATAGAGAAATAGGAAGTGAAAGGACCTCGGTAGAATCTGTTGCCCTTCTCCGAAGCTGTACCTGTATAATGTCTATTTCTTTTTTATCAGCCTTCAAAAATCCTCCAGTGTTGGTGACTCTGGTATTGCTAAAGTGATGTATTTTAGACTCTCACTATTCTTATTGTCTACATTTTATTTTTTCTAGTACATACCCTTGCTATAATCTTCTTGTTGTAAGTTAAACTTGTTGCTACATATATTGATCACAGAATTGTAAGAAAGTTCAGGTGGAAGAGATCTCAGGAGGTCTCTAATCAAACTTCCTGCTCAAAGTAGGGTCAGCTCTGAGGTGGTATTAGGTTGCTCAAGGCTTTACCCAGTTCCTTCTTGTAAATCTCTGAGGATTGAGACTGAGCAACCTCTTTGGGCAACCTATTCCACTACTTCATGCTCCTCCTAGTGAAAAAGCTTTTCCCTATGTCTGGTTTGAATTTCTCCCATTTCAAATTACATTGTGCTTCATCCTCTGGTTATGTGCTGCTGTGAAGAACCTGGCTCTATCTCCTTCATAGCTTCCTCATGGGTATGAGAAGGCTACTTTTAGGTCCTCACAGGGCCACCTCCTTTCCATGCTGAAGAATTCTGATTCCTTCAGCTTTTCCTCATAAGAGAAGTGCTCCAGGCTCTGATCATCTTGGTGGCCCTCTGCTGAACTTACTTCAGTTTATTGATGTCTTGAGAGGCCTAAGACTGGATGTATTACTTTAGGTATGATCTAATAAGTGCTGAGTAGAAGGGAAAAGATCCCTTGATCTACTGGGTGTGCTTCTGCTAATACAACCCAGGATCACGTTGGCCATCCTTGCTGCCAGGGAGCGTTGCTGGCTCATATTTGGCTTGCTACCAAGACCTGCAGGTCATTTTCAGGTGCTCCCCTGCCAGTCAGTGTCCCCCTCCCACCCCACGGCCTGTATTGTTTATTCCTTGCCAGCTGCAGGGTGTTGCATTTGTCCTTGTTGAGTGTTGAAAGGTTCCTGTTTGCTCATTCCTTGAGCATATATATGTACCTCTGAATGGTAGCCGTGCCCTCAGGCATGTTGGCTGGTCCTTCTGATTTACTGTCATCTGCTAACTATGATTTAATGTCACCTGGCCACTAGATATAAGAGCATATAAAAGGAGAACTCTGTTATCTTCTCTTGAAACTTTTACCAGCATCATCATACCTGCAGTCAGTTTTGTGTGTGTTTGAAACTGTCTAGTTCTTCCAATTTTCTGATGTCAGTTGTGTTTTCTAAACCCCTGATATTGTTATTTGTCTCTTCCAGTCTACCATTTTTGTGACATTCAGTATCCAAAGCTGGATGCATTATTTCACCTGGAATGTTTCATCGCAGTGTGATATTTGCCTTTTTACTACAAAATAAGCTTGTCATATTAAACTGTGATGTACTATAACTCCTTGATCCTATTGTATAGAACTTGCTACAAAGCCAGATGTTTTCTGTTGTGCAGTTGATTATTGCATCCTTTGAACTTGTCATGCTACTTATTGAATTGCATCCTATTTTTTTTAGGTTGTTTCTCATCATGTAATCTTAACTCTCCTCAAATAATCTTGCAGTCTCTACCAGTTTGTTGTCATCTGCTAAATTAAGTTAATAAGTGTGTACTCTGTTTTATGATCCAAGACACTCCCCATGAAGCTATCAAGTAAAGCTGGGCCCAGGCAAATGCCTGAAAAACCTGACTTGAAAAAAATCTTTCCTATTGACAGTGGGTCATTGAGTCAGTTAGTTTTGTATGTGTTGTATTTTTTTTTTTTAGAACATTAGTAAAAATTTCATGTGAGGAACACTGTGCAGTTTCAAGGATTTTTTTTTTTTCCAGATACGAACACCATGAGAACAAGTGCAACAGAAGCCAATACTGACTTTATTCCTCATTTACAAGATACTTTATTAGGGTGTAGTGGAAAGCAGGGACAGAAGACAGTAATTGAGAGGAGAGTGATTTGTGAGAGCTAATCTTAGAATTATGGAGGGGAGAAGGTGGACATTTGGGCTGTTAATGGACTGTGCTTTATAATATTGGATACTAGCCCTGAGGAATCCTCAGGAGTGTCTGAGTATTTGTTACTTGTAGCCTGGCTTAAAACTGCTGAAATACATGGGACTCCCTTGTTTTAGACTTCTGACCACGTTTCTAGTTTTTGCTTTGAAAGTTTAAAGCTTGCCAGTACTTCTTGCTTATCCTCTACAACAGTGAAGGAAGGAATCTGGTCTGTCTTCCCAAAGGAGAGCAGAGAGACAACAGTCACGCCATGTGCTGAAATCTATCATTGAACTGCTTTTATTTTTGACTTTTTTAAAAAGGGAACAGTGAAGCTACAGATAGTATTAGCTAAAATAAAAGTCCTTCTCCAGTGTGATTTTTATCTTACTATTAGTGTGAAGTATTTTTGTGGTTTTTCATAAAGCATGTGCAGTTTGGAATATTTCTAATATAACTAATTGTGCTCTTTACAGAATTGCCATTATTTTTGGCCCTTGTAGTTCAGTTAACATCTGAATTTGGAACACACGGAATGCAGGAGAAATACTGTAATAAACAGTGTTTATTACAGAAGCTTATATTCTTTCGATTATTCCTCAAAAGAGACAACACCATTATTTGTTAATGCTCTATTTTACATCAGTCTAAACTATTACAATAAATTTTACCATGTTCAAATATTTTTATAACCTGTAACATTTTAAATATATCTTTTTATTTAGGGTATTCTCCTGGTTTATGATATTACCAATGGGCAGAGCTTTGAAAATTTAGAAGACTGGTATAATGTGGTGAAAAAGGTGAATGAAGATTCAGAAACACAGCCACTTGTGGCTTTGGTTGGAAATAAAGGTAAGTTCTTCATACTTAAATCTTAGTTGAAATACTATGGATGTTTCTTTCAATTAAAGAAATGTCACAGGGCATCTTTCTTTAGTAAAATGAAACTAAATACTGTCTAGTGTGTTATTGCTGTGTACAGATGACTTATTTGGGTCTACCTCAGGACTCTGGTTCTGGGCTATTAGATTGAGGGACTTGCTGCATTATGTTTTGCGTAGCCTGCAGCCTCTGTGCCTGCGCTTACTTTACTTGGGGAGCAGCGCACAGAAGTAAAGAGATGTCTCTCACCCATGTTTGAATTTGATAGGGCTTCAGGATGTAGCCATGGCATGCATCTAGAACAGAGAACTGGGAAGCATTCCTGGATCTAATAACAGGTATATCTCATGGTTTTGTACGTCAAGAGACTGCTAAACTAAGTACTAGTATATATTATTTAAAATAACTACACTATGTGGTAGGCATAATATTTATGAGTTGCTTATTAAGCTTTCTTGCATGGTATCTGAAGTTTTGCATGAGGTTGCTTATTTCCTGTTGTTCTGGGATTTTTTTAACCTGTTTTTTTTTTTTTTTTTGATCATTTAAGTATGATATAATGGTTTTCTTCTGACCACCAAAATATGCCACTTTAAATAGCCATCACCTAGTAAGTTTCCTGATTAGGTGAATTCCAAATTCCTCTATTTCCAGCTAAGAAATCTTACAGAAACATCCTTGTTACTACATTCCTGTGTAACTGCATCTAGGTGTTCCCGCTCTGGCAGGGGGATTGGACTAGATGATCTTTTGAGGTCCCTTCCAATCCCTAACATTCTGTGATTCTGTGATCTGAGGTCTCTTTACCCTTTTTCTATTGAAGATGATAAAAGCAACATAGAGCAATTCTAGAAACAAAGTAGTGGAAGCAGATACAGATTTTTTTTAACAATGTAAATATATTTAATACAGAATCACAAAATGGTTGGGGTTGAAAGGAACCTCTGGAAATCATCTAGTCCAACCCACCTGCTAAAGCAGGTTCATCTGGAGCAGGTTGCACAGAAATGTGTCCAGGTGGGTTTTGAATGTCTCAAGAAAGGAGATTCCACAGCCTCTCTGGGCAGCCTGTCCCAGTGTTCTAGCATCCTCAAAGAACTTGAACAACAAAAAACAGATCTGATTTTTATTTTATTTTATTTTTTTTTTTTACTTTGCAAGTAGTTTGTGTCCATGTCACAATGTCCATATAATGAACAAACCTGAAAAAAACCCCTCATCCAGCAATTTAGTATTGTTTAAATGTATTTGAAAACAATGTAGAGACAGTACAATGGTTCATTCAAAACCATAAACTGTAGTGTTGCTACTGTGTTGCTGTAACATTTTATGATATTAATTATGAAAGACTACTTATTTTCTGCGAAGAAAACAGAAAAGCCCTTAGAGTTACAATACATAAATAGCAGTTCTGAAACTATAACATAGACAGTTTTGTACTCTAGCTGACCAGAGTCAATAATACAGATTCTGTTGAAATTCAAATGAAAAATATTTTTCACTGATTTATATTTTGCCCCAAAATTGGACTTCCTATCTTGAGTTCTGCAAATCTTATGAAGTATTTACAGTAAGATACACTGTAACATAAGATAAAAAATGTTCTTTTGCCAGAATGACACCATAGATGGAGAAAATCAGGCACTGGTTTCCGTTTGAAGGAATTTTGTCTCTGTTACATACCTTAAGTATATATTTTTCTCATATACATGCCTACAATTCTTAAAAATCCAAGTATTTCCTTGGGAGAATCTACAAATAGATTATGGTTTCATAGATGAGTTTCCGGATTAAGGCTGACTCCGACTAGTGAAAGAGCTTTCATTTTATGAAAATAGCAGCTGAAAGAACAGTGTGCTTGCTACCTTGTTTTCCTTCAGAAGCTGCCTATAAAGAAAAAACACAAAATATTGCTTTCACGTGATCCTAAGGCTGATCGTTGTTGTTTTACGTGTCAAGCGTGTAGGGGATGCTGTTTAAAGAGGTCATTCTTTTGCTTTGTTTTTATTTCAGCATGATAAAAATTAAGCTTTTAGAAGTGTATTGCTTTTCTGAATTCTGTAGTAGAAGAATATCTAGGATGGCTTCCACTCCAATGTTTTAATAGCCTGCGAGATGCAACTGTAGTCAGGCTCCGGTTGTTGCATAAATAGAAAACAAGGTGTTTTTATAGAAGCATGCTGTTAACTCTGGTAAATTATGAAAGGATAAAGCTACCAGTACTAACAAGTTCATCAGGTGGAATCACTGTGTTCGGAATGGCTCAACCTCTTTACTCTGTAAGTGATAAGACACAATGCAAGAGCAAGAATAGGTTTAAAGCCAAGAAAAGCCATTTGATGAATTGATGAAGTTATTTGACCTCATGCGTCATATAGGAGAGATACTTTCAATCTCTAGTATCTGTCTCAGGTTTGCGTTTGTTTCTGAGCTATGCACATCTTTTAAGAAAATATCTGGGTATGCTTGCTTGAAAACTGGAAACATCTATATCCCCAGATGAGTTATTCTAACACTTTCTTTCTAATAAAAGATTTTAAAAATTGCCAAAAATGCAATTATTTTCATTCCTAGCAACGGGAAAGCATTAGATTAGTATTGAGATACCTAGATAAGAATTTGGAAGAATATGGAAGCCCAGCTGAAACCATCTATTTTGAAACCTTGACCTAAATTAAGTGCTGCTCTTTTAAGTATACTTAGCTTGGGCTTAGTCTCTCATTTAACCGTTTTCACTTGCTAATACTGTCTGGAAGAAATGTGTGTTTTTCCATTTTGGGGTAAATACACCTGAGATGTCTGCTGTAGTGCTTCAGAAATAAGAATAAAGCTATAGTTTTTTTTAAAAAAAAAAAAACTTAGATGACAACAATGCAAAATATTTTTCTTTTCAATGAAATATAGAAAACTGTACATATGCATCCTAATAGCTGAAAATAATTTCCTTAGGTAATTTTGTCATTGAAAGCAAATTAATTTAGGTATAGCAGTATGTGGAGTAGAATTGTGTACTAGCTGTTAAATTGTTCATAAAACTGCATGACTTATCTGTGGATTTTTTTATCAATTTGTAGTCATTCTGTTAAATGTGTTAAGTTTGCAGAAATTTCTTCATTATTCCACCAAACTTGAAGAAATTTTTCAGTGCTGATCTAAATAAATTTGTGCTAGTTTTGACTGTCCTTTTTTGTTGTACATTGCAATAGATAAGAAGGATGAACACAGTAAACTACTGTGTGTCTGTTGAAAGCATGATAATTAACTTCAGAGTTGTGACAATTTATTAAAATATCCTGTTGTGATTACAAGAGATTAAGATTTACTCACGAAACATTGGAAAGGTAATTTCTACATACAAAACTCCAGTCTCTCATCCATCAGAAATTTATTTGAAAATACTGTTGTATGAATTGAGATCTCCTAAATTCTACATCTCTTCCCTCTACTTCCCCCCTCGCTCCTTTTTTTTTTTCCCTCTGGACTAGCTAAAATGAAAGTCTGTGATTACCCACTAATTCCTTATAAGTAATTGGGGGAACAAGAGCTTCAGAGATGCAGTCGTTCTTTGTGAAGGTGGTACTTTAAATAAAGTGACTGTCTTCTTCTTGGGTGCTTAGGTTTATTTTTCATTCTTTCTTCCTTCACATACATTCTTTTTCTATTGCTGACTTACACATTTTGTCAGAGAGAGTAGAAGACTGATTAGAGTCAAGATCTTGCCCAGACTTGCGTCCTTCACTTACATCTGATTATCAGTTAATTCTGTCTTTCCATAGATTTTTTTTTTTTTTTGTCTGTGTGTTTGGTAAACAACAAAAGGAATTTTAAAATTTAATGTAAAGTTTTTCTTTTTCATATTAATTGTAAGTCATAAGATTGTAATAATCCTAAAATTTACCGTTGGCATTGAATCTTAAATTTAACGTTCCTTGTAACTCACTGTGCTGTATTTTAATCTTATTTAATATAAAGTATATTTGAAGTGTGCTTATTTCTGTCTTGCTAATACCACTTCATTTGCACCAGAACTAAGGGAGTAAACCTTATAGTTAAATTAACAAATACTTTTAAATTTCAATGCAGTAACTTAAAACTTTTATACGTATGTTGCTGTCAAATACTTTGAGTTGTTATATTCTGCAGGATAAGTTGAACTATAGTTATCAAATGAATTAATTATGTTTTGTGGACTTAGGATCTTGACTTAAATTTGCTGTTGACAAAGTTCAGTAATCACAATGGATCTTCTAGTCGTTAGTGTGAATTTGTGAGGTTTTACTGTGTTTTGCATGACTGATGTGTTTCTTTCCTTTCTACCTTGACTACTTTATATATTTTCCTCTGCACTAATCTCTGAGCAGACTCCTCAAGTGTCGTAGCAACATTCTCAGTGGATATATTGTAAACAAAAATTAACCCAGGTTGCATGGGAGCTACACTCATTTTGATTTATAGCTCCCAAGATGGTCTTAGGGCGGTGGTTATCTGGAGCTTATTTAGGGGTAGGAATTATCAGGTACCAGTGTATACTGGATGGATGAATGATTTCTATTCTTAGAGATATTAACCAGACCCACTCCTCAATAGAGAGTAATAACTCAGATTTTTAAACAGTCTTCATGACAGATGAGGGCACAGAGGAGAATGAATCAACACTAATTAAGAATGTTGACCGTTTGTTCGTCTTAGCCATGATTAATTGATCTTGGAGTGCTCTCTCTGAACAGGAAGTGGTATGCTGTTACATTGTGAAGTTTAAAGGTTACATTTTAGTGTACCCTTTAACTTGCATTTACATACAACCTAAAATGTTTTTACCTATCTTATCTGAGTGCAGTAAGAAACATTTTTCAGCCTGGATACAAGTGAATGTTTACTGTACTGTGTACTAATGTGAATCTGGCAAGTAAGAGGACATACCCAGTCTGTCTTTGGACTCTGTTGCTGCCTTATACACTTACACTCCCCAGTTGCACTCAGAAAATGTCTTCATTAATACTCATTTTGTGATTCTGGCTTATTAAAATTCACAACTATGCATTTATTCTCTTTTCCCTCCCAACCTTCCTCAGCTGTTTTCTGTTCTTGTTTCCTGTGGGCTTGCACTTGTTTGGTCTTTCACCTGTAATTAAGACAAGTGTTGAGTAGCAAATGTGAAGACCCCTGTTCTTTTGAGTCTTATGCTTGATTAAATTAAAGTTCCTGTGAGCCTGACAGCAGGTCCAGTGGCCTGAGCCTCATACGTGCTCCTGGGATTGGAGGGTAAACTTCTTACATGTAGAGACTCCCTTAAAAAGAAAACCTTGTCCTGTGCATGGTCAATTTACCAACTCATTTGAATAAATGTAGAATGCTACCCTGTTTCAAAATATGTATAGAATGTTTGTTTCAACAAACTCCTACGATTAATAGAAGATTGCAGTCTTATGGATTTGTTTGTTTCAATAGTTGGGTAACTTTTTTTTTTTTTTCCTAAATTGTTTTTAACAAAAAACTTAATGAAAAGGAAAAATCACAGGTCAAAATGATCTTTTATTCACCATAATAATATATTTCTAACCTAGTGTCCAAATGTGCTCTGTATTACTTTAGAGATGGGAGCAATTTAGAAACATACATATTTTTGAGTCATAAAATTATCTTGCGTGCCTGAGAAAGTGTCTCTCTTGTGAGATTTTGATCCTAAATCATGCTTGGTGTAATATTAATGGTGCTGGCTACCATCACTGCCAAAGTGATCTATTTAATTATGTCTGTTAAGCTGCCATGTGGGCAAGTCTACTAAATTGTGATATATGACACACTAAAACACGTAAACAGAGCCTGAGCCTCAAGTGTGGTTCTTTACAAAGCGGCTGAGCTCACAGAAAATTACACAGAACAAAAGAAGGAAGGTTTATTGTTGTGTAGTATTTACTTAGATGTATTCCATTGGCTGAGAAGGGAAGACACCTGGCAGGATAGATCACAAGGATCTGGGCATATCTGCTCCATTCTAGCCCCAGTCTCCCTGTAATCTGCTGTGATAAATGTATCTGTTGCATCTGGTTGCAAATCAGCCCATGTTGTACTTGGACCCTTCTTTCAGAATCTTTTATAAAATGATCTCTTGGGTGAGAATTCACAGTGGACACAGCAGCTGCTAAATCACCTGGTTAAAGGCAGGTTTTTAGACTTCTGGACTTTCTTCCAGTGCTGCAGCCATTACTGAAGCATGTATAAAGAAGAGATTTTGATGGCGGCTCTCAGAAGCCACGTGGCCTGTGCCAGAGTACTAACAACAACAACAACAAAAAAAGAGTAGACAGGTGAAATCTTTGCTGTCAAGCAGCTCAAAAGATAATTATCGTAATTTTCTGCCCTGCCTGTCTTAAGACCAGTTTCTGATGGTCAGCACAGACAGGGTTAGCTAGTAGTGAGCTTTTTTTTTTCAGTTGTCTTCTGCTGCAGTATGGGATTCAGTACGGGGATGAAGGTGAATAATACATACATCTTGCCCACAGAAGGTCTGTTACTGTTATACCACTTGTCCGAATTTGAGATTTGGACAGCTAGACAGAGCCCTGATATAAACAGGTGTAATTCTATGAAAATCAATGAATTTGCATACATTTGAACCAGGACAGACTAGATATTGTACAAACTGCTGAAATTAATGTTTTCTCATTTGGATCATATGGTACTTTAACAAGAAAGCAAGGGTAGTCACAAACTAGTCCAACTGATACAATGTCCTTGTGCTTTTTTATTTTAGTTGAGCATTAATAACCTGGTTTCTTCTTCCTGCACGTAAAATCTTGAGGCTGTACTTCAATTTTTTTTATTTGTGCACATAAGTTTTGCCTGCTAAGACCAACCAAGAACTAAGAATATTGTTAATGTAGTTGGAACTAAATGCCAGTGTGATGGAAGTGCCAGTAAATAATATATTCTCCTTCACTAGCAATTTTGCTTAAATTCAGAAAAATCTTTAAGGATGTTGTTGAAAAATGGAAGTAGAAGTAAACCGTTTAAATACAAAGGTTAGAACAGTATATGTATCCTATTTTTATAATAATACACACATGAAATGCCGAGAGATCTCTTACTGTTTCCATGGATTTTGTCTGTAGTTTATTTAGCAGTGTAGATATACATCTAATAAAAAAGATGCTGCATAAACCATAGTCCAGGCTGAATGTGCTTCTGTTTTTGGTTTAGGTAGAAATGTTTTTTCTGGCTGCGTCCTTCATACTTAGGTCTTCTTACAACAAATGGAAAGCCCTTAATTGTACCTAAGGGAATAGTTAATCTACGGTGGACATATGGTGGACAAAAGCTGAGTCTAGTAAATGAAAAAAATTATAAACAGAAAATGTGTGAATGCCTGCACAGTCTGAGAGTCATGGGGGATATTGTACTATTGGATTGTAGCTTATTTAAAATTAATTTGCTATTCTTTTCTATTAGTATATTAATGAAAGCCAGTGCAGCATAAAACCGTGGTTTTAAAAACCAATCAATTTCATGTCTGTTGTGTTGGATTGAAAAAAAATTTGTTCTTAAAACAGAATTTCTTTGCTTTACAAGTTGTCCTGCTCCTGCCTTTGCCATATGACATAAATGCAATTTGATTTCATTAGTGGAGTGAAGCTCTCTGAAATTTTTAAAAGTTTGATTGGGGGCAGTTAATCAGTGTTAACCCTGAGCAGCTCTTGGGCTTTATGGATTCAAGCACTATATGTGGTTGCACTGCTCCAGCAAAAGGTTAAGTATTAATGGAAAATGTTCACAGCTCTTTTACTCAAAGAAAACATGTTGCGTGTAAGTTTTCTTTTGATTTTACTTTTACAGTTACATTGAATGTCTTCATTCATTTAGCCATCCATAAAGCAAATATTGTTGCACATGCAGTGGATAATAAGTCTTTTTAGGACTACTTGTGTGGTATGTCACAGATCATTAACTGCAAGTAACCACCTGACTTGAGGGAAATCTGGAAGCATCATTACAGTGAAATAAGCTTTTATTTCTGTATCACTGCAGCACATTGATTTGTAGGAATGTCTCCATTAGCTACTGTGGAAATATATTCTCATATATTATTATTGAAGGAAGTTGATGAGAGAGGATAACCAAATTTCACGTGTGAATAGCACATTAGTATTAGGATTTTGGACAAAGTAGGAAAAAGACAAGTGCTATTGTAGCATTATTTTCTACTTAAAAGTTAGGTAGTAGACAGATCTTTTTATAATGCTTCACATTTTCAGAGTCAGACTAACAAAATGTAGTAACAGTTGTACAGTGTGTGTACTGCAACTTCAACTGAAATGCATATAGTAATTGAATATGTTTACCACTCTGTACAGGCAGAAAGTGTGGAAGAGAAGTTTCTTACTAATCAGCAGGGAAAAAATAAGCTTTTTCTATTTATTTCAATTAACCATAAAATGTTAAGATTTTTCTGGGAAGTATCCAGTAGTTGTTTCAGTACAATATAGAGGGTGAAGCACAGCCTATGCTAATATGAGGAACAATCATAATGGACAACCTCTATTAATATGATTAATAGGAGTTTGTACTGAGAATAATGCAATTCTGAAATATTGTCCTGAAAATATTTTAGAAAATTTGAAGCTTTTGCAGAGTTAAAGTAATACTGTAGGATTATCTTCCTGTGTTGCTGTTTGTCAAAATAATTTGCTGTCAGGTCCTTTAGGAGCAAAATATATAGAGGACAGATAAATGAGTAGAGTGTTCAAATCAGCTGCTTTTAGTGGTATAGTATGAACTATGTACTTGCAGATTTTTCAATGAAGAAGAAAAATTACGGGAAATGCATCATATGTGTATTCTAAATTGTATAATTGTCAGCACATTATCATGTTTCTTGGGCATTTGCAAGAGAAGAAGCAGGGATTCATGGTACTGTTTCAAGTTTAGTCCACAGTTACAGCTCCGTGCGCTTGATGTAATGAGACATTCTGAGTTTATGATGCCCATTTCAGTATAGAAGTATGTATAGTCTGCTAAATGCAGGGCTTTTTTGATAGATCTTCAAGCATATTAATGCCTTCATGACATCAGCACCTCTGGTTATGAATTCTTTATTGTCCCGGTATTTGAGATAGTATGCCTTAATGTGGTTCTGAATGAGGTGCATTTTTTTTCGGCTATCTACTTGGGTTTATTTTATAAGTCAGTTTTGAAAACAGGTATTTGAAAAAAGGTATTTCATTATTTGCCTGTGTAATGTGAAACTGTGAAGGTTTTACTGGGGGAGTAACTACTAAGCCAGCATCAAACTTTGCTTGATCTTAATAGTTCACTGAGGTAAGCCAGGCAGTTTAAATGCCAACAGCATTTTCGTTATTATTGTTGTTATTTACGATCTGTGCTTCCAGCCTTCATGATATGGAGGATAAACTCAAAATATGTTTGTTTCCAAAGGAGACATCTAAGATTCTGTAGTGCAAAAAAAGTCAGTGTTAAAAAGGAATTAAGATCTGCCGAAATGTATTGGTTAAGGAGGTGGAGTACAGTGATGATGAATAGTAAATTAGAAAGCTAGTTTGTTTATTTAAAAAATGGTCTTAAAAGAGGACAGCTTTATGTACCTTGTATGTAGTTTCTATTTAAAAAATACTGAGTTCTCTATGAAATTTTCATTATAAATTTTAGCTTTCTAAACTGATATTTTTTGCAGAAGTAGTCCTTTCCAAGTTTTGTCTCCCTTGTTTAACAATGCAACAGTATATTTTGTTACTACGACAATGGAATTGTAAATATGTAACTTCTGCTGAACCTTTTGAGAAGTTTTAGTTTAATTCCATCCATTCATCCTTTGATGCTCTGAACACAAGGAGTAATCATCCCATTCCATCCCGATTAGTATTTTTAACACTTAAAAATTTTTACAAATGTAAAATAAGCTATATCACATTTGATGCGTTGCCTTGTTTGGTGTGGGAAGTCATTGACCTTAAGATAAAAGTTGTAATTGTTTACATAGGTGTAAAATTTAGAGCATGTTTAGTAACTTCAGATGATCTGCTCCTAGTTTACTCTGGTGTTTTCATGAATAGCCCCAATGGTATAATATTCTTTTTGATTGCTTTTTATTATATACTTACCATGTGGTCTTTATTTTGTGGTAAGTATTGTCCAATTTGTTTACTTATTTATGTTGTGATAATAGGAATATATCATAGTAGTATAATACTAGTATGTGGCAGTAGAATTCATTAAAGTTTTGAGACATATACAGAAAGAGGAATAATGTTACCTTTTTCTGATTTTGACTAGAGAACACATTCCTAAGCATTCTTACATAATTGCTTTTGAAAACCACCATTAGGATCATTGCCCTCTTGTTTCAGATGCTGAGCAAACACAAATGAAAAAAAAAAAGACACAGACTAAATAGTTGAGGGAACACACAGTATAGTAAAATGTCTTAAGAAAAGCTCGCTTTTGAAAAATACTGGGATATAATGATGTATGTTGACGGCAACTTTAAAATGTTGGATTTTGCAATCTTAAGTGTTTTTCGTGATAGTTTAAAATGAAGGCTGGAAAAATTAAGATTTGTACAGATAGCGCACCTTTGATACTTTGGAAAGAGAGAGACCCTTGGTTGCTAAAACCTACTTTATACATTTACAGATGTTTGAAAAGTCATTTGCTGTAGGCATGCAGAAGGGAGAAAGCACTGTATAGAAGTTGTTTGTCAGGATGTTAAGTTGAACTGTTTCAAAAATATTTTTATGTTCTGCTCCCCACATTGAAAATGGTGGCATTTTGTGGTCTACTTCTCAGACTCCCTTCAAAACCATTATGGAAAAGCTTGAAGTATTTTGATTCGGTGATGCCACTGATACATCTCATGGGAAGTGTAGGGCTGATGCTTCTCCTCCCATTCTCCTACGGGCTAAGCTTCTGATGCTATGTTTATTAAGGCTGGTTTTGTTTTATTTTTCCTTTTATGTCTTTCATGATGTATCACATCCTCTTAGGTATGATAGGAGTTTGTGAGAATAATGCATCATGGATACTGTCCAACTGGCCAATCCAGACTTGGGAGAAAATAACAGTGTCTAAAACTATTCTGTTAGATTTTTTTGGGGAGGGAGTTAGTTTTATATTATATTCAGTGAACAATGCTGTAAAGAAGTTTTCTAGAAAGCACTGTATAAAGCAATTGTAAAATATGGAGTGCAAGTTCAGGCTGTAGAAGGGTTCTGGGTTTTCCTAGAAGTTACTTTTTGCATTCTTTACTGTTCGTTCTTGTCATCCTACATTAACTTAATGCTACAGTAACTGTAACTGTTTACAACACTACTGATGTCTATCAGGAACAATTGCTGAAGATGTCTGGAATTAACAATGTTTGAACTTTTTTTTTTTTAAGTCAAGGGTTTTTATTTCTTAATTTGTCTCAAACTACACAATACAAGTAAAGGAAACAATGTAATGAAACAATAAAGAACAGTCATGGTAGAGATCTCTATTGCTGACAAATTGCCTAATAATTAACAATTTTCTTGGCCTGGCTTTTTAAATTTCATGTGTTAAGATGACCTCCTTTTACGCCATAAGTTTTGCAGTTTTATTTTGGGAGTGGTGTATCCAAAAGGTTTTTAGAGAATAGTTACTGGTGTAGTCGCATGTTTAAGTGGTTGATCACTAGGGCAATAATGCTGGTTTCTGAGCACAGCCAGTGCTTTTTCCAGCTGCTTTATAGTGATATCTTGAAGCTTAAAATGTAATCTATATGGGTAAGCCACAAAAGCCACTATATATTAAAGCAGACTCTGACAGTAAATCAAAATTGGACAGCTGGCAACACTACTAAAGTCATAAACTTATTTATTAAAAAAACTAAACAGAAGAATTATATTGAAAAGAGAGGAATATGTTCTACAGACCAGTGGATATAGCTTAAAACCTGGAAAGTGCTGCAGATTAAGGGCCCAATTTATGAACATCTGTTCTGGCAGTTTCTGTGAGATTCTCATGTTCTTTACAATAAAAGTGTGAAACGTGTTTCCACCTGCCCCCCCGCCCCCCACCTAATCATGCTTTTCTGCAGTTCATAAAACTTGCATTGATTCTTTTGCAACCGGGCCTGTCTGCTTTACACACTTGCTAGAGTAATTACTATTCATGAAAGAGCAAGTACTGCCGCAACATCACCATCCCATGGTATACGCTTGTCCCAACTTGTTCCAAGTGGTCTCATTGCTTCAAAAGCAGTGAAAGAACACAGACATTTCCTTCATATATTTAAACTTAGAGTGTGGCATTGAACTAATGATGGAAGCAGATCACTAGAGAGCAACATGTGCAGAAAAATGTCTTGTATCTGGTTTCTCTGAAAGTGAAGCGTACTTCAAATCTGGTGTTTTGCTCTTTAACTGCCACCAAAACAACTTTTAACTCTGCTTATCTCTTAATTTTGAAATAAATGATTATGGAATTATTATTTTAATTACTATGTTTATACTAAGTAGTACCCTACATTTTTGTGGTATTGACAGGTATGTGGGATTAAGGTTTAGGGTGTTCTTGATCATCTTTGAGAGGAAACTGAAACATCATACATTCAAAACTGAGCGTCTAGTTCCAGTGTCAGCAGTACTTTTTTGCCTTTGATGTCAGCATGACCAAGATTTGTTTCAGAGATTTTAGCCACAAGCCCTGCTTTATAATCAGGTTTGATCTGCATGGCAGAGGTCATCATATTTTGCTTTCTAACTCTTGCTTCACGTCTAGTAATTCAGACTGAATTAGGATTGATCATTGTGAAAAGGCCGTTGTTTTTTTTCTCAAGCAGTGCAGTACACACATTATATGCTAACATCCCAAGCCCTGCTCCCATTAGGAGACAAAGGCAGTCTCTCAACAAAATCAGAGATTAAGAAACCAAGGTGCAAAGGAAACACTAAGCAACCATTCAATAAAACCACTTTCCTTTCCTTTCCTGAGCAGGTTATATTGCTTTATTGATGGAAATGGTTACGCTTTCTTTCCATTTGATTAGTTTCACCATGTTATGCCTTTATTTTTTAGGTTGCAGAACCATATGCTTTTATAGTTGTTTAACCTGTGGAGAACACTTGCAGCTAAGAGTCCTCAAGGCAGGAAAATCTCTGTGTTCCTTCGGGGAGCTAGCTTCTGATATGTTCAGTATCATACTGACTGACGGGAGGGAAAAGCAGAAGGATTTCTGGTATCCTTTGGACGAAGGAATATCATATGGAACAAGGCATTTTCTGTTTACACGCCATCCATTTTTGAGCATTTTATAGTATGGGTGCATCTCTGTGGTCTTATTTGTAGTATGTATCAATTTCTGAGATCACTTGTCTAAGTCTTTTTTTCAGTTAACTTGTGGAATATTAAGGAGCTGTATTTCTGCCAAATGTATATTGGTCATTGATAGTTTTTTGTCTTATCATTGAACAATACTTTTATTATTGATAATATGTATATTTGTAGTGCTGAGCGCAGTACTATTAGGCAAACTGGACAAGAAGTGACTTATAACCACTTCATAGTTGTGGAAGTTGAATTTTCTTTCTGTCTAATATGAAACATGCTTTTCTGATTGGTACACTATGAATCATTTTACCTGACAGTGGTGTACAGTATATTAATCTCAGTTCTTAAAACATGGTTTTATTTGTAAAAGATTCAGAAACATTAGTGCTAAATTTGCTTTATCAGTGTGTTTACCTGTGGTGAACTTTAATTGGTTGTGTTTGATGTGTTAAAGTATGCAAATATGCATCTGCATAAAATATTTTACTTGTGACCTGGGTTCCATTTGTCAAACTGTGCGTTTGATTCAGCAAGGAACTAACCCAATGGAAATCAAGGCTCCATATCATCAAATGCAATATTAAATTATGTCCCAGAGGAACCCTAGGCAGGAATCCAGGTTGTAGTGGTTTTTTTGCTGGACCTGACTAGAATATTCGGGATTCCTGTTTTTGATTAGGTCAGATTTTCATACTTGTTATGAGAGCTTTATTTCTCATCCTTGAGTCTTTTACTTGTGGGTGGACAAGGGGGGCAAACAGATGGCTGTGTAACTAAAATTTTCCACCTGCCTCCCTCCATTAGGCTCTGCTGTCCAGGCTGGCTTACAAATCTCTCTTCTTGCACTTCTTTATCCTTTCCGTTCTCTTTATGCCTTGTCCCTTGTGCTTGGTGCAAAGGGAGTGCTCTTAATGTTGTTGGTTTTCTTTTTCAATCATAGATCTTCTGTGAGTGCTTTCATAAACCTGATATTAAGCCACCAGGTTTTTGTTCTTTAATTTTTTAAAAATAGTAATGTTTTTAGAAGTGGGGGTTACTTTGCATACTTTTTTAATATATTAGACATCTAATAAAAATCTAGCAGCTTCTCTGGCCGAATAAACTTGATGGATGAACTGCTGAGGTCTTTTGGTTTAAATAGTAGCTGCACTAGTGCACTGGAAAAGCTTTCTTTTGGAGCTCTTACAGTCTACAGGGCATATAATCCAAATGGATTAATATGGCATTTCCTTCATAATCCCAGGAATATTCTGCCTTAAAAATACTTTTATGTTTTTCCTAAGAGTTTTAGTAGAAAAGACCCTTTAAATATGTGGTGATATCTGGAATTATTATATTTTCATTGTGTGCTTTTATATTTAATGTGTACAAGTAGAAATAAAACATGGCATTTTTATTCTTTCTTTCTGTGGGTTTTTTGTTTGTTTTTGTGAATTTGCTATCTAGTGCTATGTATTAAGTAATTAGGACAAGAGAACAGAATTTTTGTGAATATGCCTGTGCTTAAAAATGTAGACTGCTGTCTGGTGGGATTTTCAAATGTGGTTAAACCATTGCCTAGTTGCCCACTAGCTGCTTTGATACTTTAAAATATCCCCCTAGGAGTTCCTGCTTGCATTTTTAGGTTTCTCAATACCCTTGCAAATCTGATTCTAAACGTTTAATTATTCCAATAAGACATCTAAAACCAGAGGAGGTTAAATTCTTTTGAGAACCAAAACAGTAAATATATGGCAGTAGTAGTGAGCTTGTTCTGAGTTGTGTGTCTGAGTTTTCTGAGTTCCCAAATGTATTTGGGAGTAAAACTGGGACCCGTGAAGCCGCTTCATTCTGGAATTAATTTTAGGATTACTCTGAGGGAAAAGATAGTCGACAGCCAAATCCTATTATATTTGTAAAATGCAATTTAATTTAATTTTGGAAAACATTTCTGAAGAAACATAGAGTTAACTTCCCATTAGCTAATAAAATCACTTAAGTGTGGTACACACTTAGTTTTGTGAAACTTATTTTGTGTGTTTACTCTACCTCACTTACTCTGGAGTTCTTTTCCCTAGCATCAGCACAGCTGCATCATCCATTTCCATGGTCCTTTTAACCTCTACTTTTAATTAAAAAAAAATTAAAACAGATGCTGTTTAAAGCTTCCCATTTAGTTTTCGGAAAATAAAAGTTCACATCTAGCTTAGGTGTGTGTGAACAGCTGTTAAAAGCCACAAGCAAAACAATACTTATAAAAGTGGTAGGGGGAATTTTAAGAGCAAGCTGCCAGTTTGACTGTATTTTTCAATAGCTCTTCACTTTCAGCCAAATGGCTTTAACAATAATTTTCTTTGAAAAAAACTGTGTTTTATAGAAGCAGCAGCCCAAGCAGTTACACCAGTGGTAATAGGAGGCAACTTGTCATTTCTCTTTAACTTTTAATGAAATTTTTCTTTGAATCTGGGGAAATTGCTCATTAGAGAGGTTGGAGGGGCTGATGTCCACCCATGCCCACCCACCGTGTAAGTACATCTGTCCCCATCCGATACTAATGAGGGGTCTCATTCTTTGAGATTCCTGAGTTCCAAGACTAAGCATAGAAAGATAGTACTTCCCCTGTGCCATATTTTGCAGCCGTTATGGTCCTGCTCATGACTTCAGCATTTTGAGGTAATCACAGGATTTCTTTTTTGAGTCTGAGTTACCAAATTTGACTAATCGGTTGAACAGAACCATACGGGGGATTTATCAGATGTTGAATATTTAAAAGAAAGAGGAAAGATTTAGATCATTCCTTGTTCAGTCCACCTTCTGTACTATAAGGAGCTTTCAGAGAAAAAAAAAGTAGTTCTTTCACAAACTTTTTGTCTTTACTGATGGGGAGGGGGTACTAGAGTATAAATGCTCTGCGACCTAATAACCATGTATATGTATGTTTGGAACTGATTTGGGCACTTTTCTTTGGGCCTGTCCTAGCTGGTCCTTTTCACAAGCAAGATGTCATTGCTGTAGTGCTGTCTCAGAGGTGTGGTGGCAGTTTGTCTGAGCAGGCGTGACCGGTCCCACCAGGGTACACTGTGGTGGGGACACAGCAGGTTTGCTTAGATCGAGCTTACACTGTCAGTGTACACTAACGCTCAGAACACACATCTGGATGTGGAATTGTCTCTATACAGTTTGGAAGCCTGGCAGATGTATGGCTGTACCACAGGTGAGGGCTACATGTGATATATAGACATGACTTTGTGCAATTCAACAAGCTTTTCATGGTAACTTGTGCTGATCCACAGGGGTAAGGTGTCCCCTGAAACACACTTTCTAAATAAGTCTTTTGACTTTTTTTTTGGGGAGGGCAGCCTGTTGTTGAGGTGCCTGTTATCTCTTAATCTTAGCAGAATACAGCCTGTGTTAACTGGTGCTGTCACTGAAATGGTCTCTCTTGGCACTGGTCCCTTTGTTACACTTCTAACTGCTGTGTTGGGATTTCCACACTTGTGTTACACCTTCAGGATCAGTTTTTCGCTCAACAGCGTAGCCCAAACTATGCAGCCTAATGTTTTGGGTTTGAAGGTTCGATATGGCTTTCATTTGACACATCTGCTTTTGCAATATGCCCATGTTTTCTTCGCATGGGCAGCTGGTGAAGAGGAGTTGTGTAGCAATGTAAATTCTTTTAAAGTTATTTTGTCATTGTTTTCTGCTTATATATGTGTAAATATGTTATGACTTCATATTATTAGCAAGCAAGAACCAAAAAGCTTGTTTATCATTTCCAGTTTCTTGGATGTCTCATTTTTGCGTTTTTTTAGTCAGAATTGCCTAAAAATTTCCTACTATTATTTCTGAAAGGAAATGAAGAAACAAGTGGGACAAACAAAATTCAGACTGACTAACTTCTGTCACAGTGAGTATCCCTGGTACCAAACTATAAAGCTCTCACAGGACTCTGACTATGCTGGGATTAGAATTTTGGGTATAAATCACAGAATTATCCTAAAGAACTGGGAAAAGTTCAGGTAGTCCTTGTCTACAGCGTGTGTATAGGAGGGCAGCAATGACAAAAGGAATGAAAAAGCTTTTATATACAGCGGGACGAAATAGACTGAATTCTTTAGCAGTAGGAAAATGGCAAACAGGTGTACAAAACCGTGAGAAGAGACTAGAGAACAATTATATACCATCTTTTCAATACAAGCCCAAGGAAGCTTAAAATAAACAGATGAAACACCTTTTTCATGTTGTGAATAATTAAATTGTGGGAGTCCTATTCATTTTCTGTTGTAGAAGGCAAAAGCGCATGTGGGTTCAGGAAGGAACCGCAGAGATTTGTTCACCAGTGGCTGTAAAACACTTCAGGTGTATTCCTAGCAACATGGAGGTGTAGCGTCAGGCTGGGGAATGCAGGCTGCCTCAAAGTGAGGTGTGTATTAAGGAATGATCATTGTAGTTGTATTGTTTCTTATTTTCCTGCCTCAATACCTGCTGTTGACTGCTCCTTGAGGTGTATTACTGGCATGGGTTTTACCAGACCTTCAAATACTAGATTTAAAACCCCCAAATTCCTGACTTTGAGCTGCTACAGTGACTGCTCCAATGCCTCCAAAAAATAACCCCAGAACAGTGGGTGAAACACCCCCCCTTGCCATTTTGCCCTCAGTGCCTTAGGTTGTGTAGCTGTATTTACATATATTACTTTGTAGCTGGGTGGTTGAAACAGTGCAGATGGGAGAATGTGACCTGGAATCTGGTTGTTGCTTCACAGACTCTCATTTATTTTTCAACACAACAGTCTTTGGCTAGAGTAATTAAGAAGTTTGTGGGATAGAGAGAGCCACTGGGTATTGGAGTAATCCCTAGTCATTAATTTTAGGCCCTCAGGGTCTTTACAGTATCTGCTCTTAACCAATTCAGCTATGCTAGTCATACAGACTCTTCTGAAAACACCACTTCTTGCCTACACCATGTTAAAGAAGTTTGTTTTGCTGAAAAGTTCTAAAAATCTAACATGTTGTTTAATGTTTTTATAAATATGTTTTAAATGGAAGTATGGTGGTAACGTTATTTTTCCAAGAGTACTCAATAGCGGCCTAAATGAATGTTTAAACTTTAACTAAACTCTCTTTACTGTCATAATTTTGAAAAATTCACCCATGGAAATTATGCCTGCAGAAGCTCTATGCCCTCTTAATGCATATTAGAAGAGGTGGAGCATACAAAGTCACAAAGAAACTAAGTCATCATCAGGGCTGTGCTAAAGTTTTAGTAGATAATATCTTGGGGTTATTTACAAGGGACTTGTTAACTTCTTGACTCATATTCTCCCTTTCCTTTTCAAACCCAGCAAAGGAAGTGCTGCTTATCCTTGAGGACTCTTAACTATAAAAAGTAGAGTGGTTGTGTTTAACTGTTTGAGGTTGTGACTGACCAAATGATGTGGGAAAATATGCTTTCAGCATGTAAATTCTGCTGTAAGTCAGATGTAGTCGATTTCACTAACTTCAATAAAAATTGAACGAAGCAGAAACTCTTGATATTGTCTTTGGTTTTAGGAAGATTTAGAAAAAAGGTGTTAAAGTTTACAAAAAGAAATCTCAGCTGAACCTTAACTTGCTTGCTTAATATTTTCGAATTAAAGTGAATACTGACAAGAATTTTTAAGAGTGTGCGTGTGTCCAACTCAGCTGTTCCCAGTGCTGTTCCCCACAACCCTCAGCCCAGTCTGAGAAGGTGGTTTCACAACTGACTTAACCCAGTTGACTGTAGTCGTGATAGCGCTGCACCGAGAGATGGTTCAGTTCATTGATCCAACCTAAACTGAAGAGAAGAATGGGATGAATTCTTGTTTGAATGAACTTGTGGATTCCTGTTATTTTTCAGTCATACTATCACATAAGAAGGTTTGGGAGTGCTTGGGACCAGAACAGGGAAAGCCAGGACCATCCATTTGGTTTGCAATTATGGTAGTTTAAGCTGCTAAAGAAACTACCACTTTTCTAATTCTAATTTTCTAATTCAGGCCAATCCCTTCCATTGCACCACCCACTTTCTTGATAAAAGTTTTTTTTTGTTTTACTGTTTTTTTTGTGTGTGTATGTGAGACAAGAAGAGTTAATTGGATTGCTCTGCACAGTCAGATGGCCAGGTTAACTCTGAGAAGAGTGTGGACCCTGCTCTGTTAGATCTGTAACAATCAAATGATGTATAAAGTACTGTTCTTATTCCTTTGGGTCCTTTATGCAGTATATAGCTTCTATAAAGTTGCAATATTAGATTACTTTTTTAAGCTTTTAGTTTGTTTGGAAAAATAGTAGGTATAAATATTGTAGAAGAGCTTTTGTATCTGAATTAATTATAGCCTTCTATCAAGTTATCAAAGTTTGTGATCGAAGTGTTCACACTGCGGTAGAAATTTGTCAGGAAGAAACGAGCTATTAATTGAAATTCAGGGGTTTGGTTTGTTTGTTTGTTTTTTGCCTGGATGACCAGTGAAATTATGAGAGTTCGTAAATGGTAAAAGAGGTTTGTACAGTCCCATTTCTACTGTCTTGTTTGAAATCATCATATTGTTGAAATATAAATGAATTTAATTCAGTTCTTTGTATTCTATAGAATGCTGTGACTCAATTTAAGAAAGAGCTGATAAATTTACTATCCGTGACCTGGATATTTTTGCTTTTAATTTCTCCTTTTATAGTTAATAGATGTATGTTATATTTCTTTACTAAGCAGTCTTACTTTTTTCTTATAAAAAGTAATTTAATATGAAGTTGAGTCGTACTATTAATTTTTTAACTACCAGTTCAAAACAGTTTGGCTTGGTAATAATTAGTTATAAAAGCTTCCAATGGAAGAAAAACTGGGCTGCTGTCAAACAGGATTTGATACACATGGAACAGTTAAGCAGTAATAAATTGCCTAGTAACTGAGTAATTTCACTCAGATATGTGCCAATCTTGCTTCTACATTGAAAAAAGTTTGGAAGAAGAACTGATGTTTGAAATTGCTTAATGCTAGAGGTTTATTGTAATAACAGTAATACTGACTTGGCCTGATCTTTGAACATTTAAGGCTTGTTTTTATATCCCAGTGAATGATTTCATGTTCATTTATAATTTTTGTTGTGGGAGAGCTCCCAGAGGCATATGTAGGAGAAGCACTAAGTGTCTCCAACTCTTTATTACATCTGTTGGAAGCAACGATGGAATCAGGCATGGAAGGGCCCTGGAGCTGACCTGGGTTGGCTGTGGTAGGACCGAGTAATTCAGAATATTGAATAAAAGCATCACGCTGGAGAGAATAGCAAGTTTTTTAACATGGCTGTTTGGCGTGAAATCAACAGAAGAAAACCTGTGGAAACAGTTTGTAGAGATGAATGCAGCAGCAGCCATCAAGAATGCTAGAATGGGTCCTGTGAGGGAGTGTTATTCATTAGATAAATGCTTTTTATAGGAAGACATTTTCTATTAATAGTTATTTTTCATGGCTTCATGAAATATACTGTTCTGAGATAGTGTCCTCAAAATAATGCATAGGAACATGTTTTAGGAACTGCTGTGTTAGAATAAAGCTTGTCGGTTGATGCTATAGTATGTCCAGATTTACTATTTTTGGAATAAATCACTTGTACAACTGTACCTAGCTTACAAGGCACTCTAGAATGTTTGAATTATAGGCACAACTGCAATTGTGTCTGACATATTGTGAGGGTTTAGTGAGGGGAAGGTGGTATGTGGTGGTGTGTTGTTTTTGTTGTGTTGTTGTTGTTTTGCTTTGGTTTAATATTCTGTCTGTAATTGCAGACTGCATCTTATCTCTTAATAAGGAAATATCTGCTTCTGCTAACATGAAAAATTTAGTCTTTCGTAGGCAATAGAAAGACATTGTTACCTAGGCTGTCCGTTTGAATGCTGACAGGGATTCTGGTCCTTCTGAGGTCACGGAGGCTGCACTTCCGTGATGGGTCGGTTTTGTGGTGAAGCCGGTTTACAGCTTGAAGTTACACTGCTACCCCAGGGGAAATCAGATCTGTGACTTGATCTGTGTTAAACAGAACATTACAAAAAGAAATGGCTGTTTTTAACATTGAGCTTCATAAGCTCATATGAATTGCATGGCCTCCTTGGTAGGTGAGGGGAGAATAGAACCAGGAGTGGGGACAGGTTGGTGAGATTTTCCAAGCTTTGGTGCTGGCATTGTTAGGTCTGTGGCTGGAAGGTCTTGCTGTTGACTGCAAAAGGAGGCAAATGTGAGTGACTGAAGGGAGTGTCTAAGAATCACACACACACAGAATCACAGAATCGACTGGGTTGGAAGAGACCTCAGAGATCATCGAGTCCAACCCTTGGTCCAACTCTAGTCCGTTTACTAGATCATGGCACTAAGTGCCATGTCCAATCTCAGTTTAAAAACCTCCAAAGGTATGAGTTTTCATTAAGATCGCAAGACTTCGAGTTGATAAAATTATAATGAGCTTTATATTTTATGGCTGTTAATCCACTAAATTTTTTTGAATTTTAGAACGATAAAGTATGTAGTAGTGTTCTTAGTATTTAATTGAAGCCGACTGTACTTTTTACTGGGATTGATAAATTCAGTGATGATGTAGTGGATACTTCAAAATTAGAGAAGATATTTGAGAGAGATGAAGAAAAGCTGATCCATCCATGGCTTGCAGATATATTGGACTAGCACCATCTTCTGAAAGTTTAGTACATTACAACTTGATGTCTTCACTAAGGTATTAAAGAACTTAAAATTAACTTTTAATTTCAGTAATCACAGTGTCTTTTTTACACTCTGAGTCTATGAAGTTATTAAACTAAACCAAAACAAAGAATATCTGTAATTGGATTAGTGAGAAATTAAGATTTTTTTTTTTTTTTTTACTATTTTTTAACCTCTGTCCTAAAAAGTACGAGAAGAGAAATGATTTTTTGAAAAAAACTGTTTGTCGCTAGTAGCTCAGCTAAATAAATACATTTAAATTTAAACGTTTTCTTAATGTTGTTTCACTAGTCCTGATAAAAATAATTTAATGTTGAATCCAGGAAGGGTCTGTTGCTATTTTTCTGTCAGCAAGTTTTGTTTCAGGGTGCTTGGACAGTCATTAAAGTTCAGTGGAGAGAAATTTGGAAACTACTATCAGAACTGCTAATGTGTAATCTAAAGAGAAATGTGTTGTTTGAAGTTAGGCTCATGGCAATTCATTTGTCCAGAAGAGCTCACATGAACATTTAAAATATATATATATATATATATATATAGCAGTCATCATATGTTAAAAATAGTCTTACAAGGTTATTAATAAAGTAATTCTGTGTTTCTCGTATGTTGCTCTGTGAAGGGAAGCATTGTATTGGTGAGAAAATGTGGATTCTAAATGGTATAACTTTTTTCTTGTTAGTGTTGCTAAGACATTGTCAGTTAGAAAATGACATATGACTTGAAACTTGTTTTTTTTCAATGAGTATGTTTAGTTACTGTGTTTGTGAAGGATGCTGGATCCCAAAAGTGAAATATTGTATTTATTGTTTGTAGAAACTTTTAATGAGGGAAGAAATGCTGCAGCTAGAGTTGCAGAGGTACAAAATAATTATTACATATTTTTATGCTATATTGTATTTGAGTTATGGTTCTTAATTAACAGAATTGCCATTTCTCCAAGATGGTCACCTAATGCTGTTACTGTATCATTTATTTATATATATTTATTTATAATTGGATTAATATAGCAAGAAAACCCAAGTGGGGTGTTGTCCTGTTCCAACCTTTTCCTCATTTCTCCTTGTCTCCAGGAAGTAGGTATTTATAAAGATGCTTGAACGCAAATTAACAGCTTTAATAAGGAAGTAAAACTAATCACTATCAAATTTCATATTTGCACAAAGATTAGGAAGCCTGAACACAAGTGTTAAAAAAGGATGAAAGATGATTTAGTGCACAAAGCAATAAATTCATGGTTCGGTGAAGCTTTATGTGATCTTAGGCAAGGCTTTAAATTTATCTTTTCATATATGTTTCATTTTTCTATTTGTAAAAATAAGAATAGTATTTGTCTAATATATTGGGAAGAGAATTAGTCAGGAAGTGATTTGTTAGCAATTGCAAAGTGCTTATAAACTGGTGATAAGGGCCGTGTAAGAATCTGCTGATAAAAAGAAAGAGTGAACAAACTGTCTTTTTTTCCAGGAGGAGCTTGTAATCTTAGGACAGGTTTCTTTGTGAAAAGTTAAAAACTAGTTAATCAAAGGTGTGAAATTAAAGAACATAAAGTCCCATGAGATGATGCTTTTGAGAGAGAGGGCATCAATGCCCTTGCTGAAGCAGGGCTGTTCCCTCTCCATACTAATACACTACACAAAAGAGTTTCATGTTCTTTTATTCATGCCCCCCCCCCCCCCCCGCCCCCCCCGATTTGTTAAGCCTAAGGGTGTGTTTATTTAGTTCTGTGCACTGCCGACAGTAAACAGAGATACCTGGTAAAATCGTCTGCACAGAGGTCTGTACTGCCACATCTAAACTCTTTATACCCAGATTAATGCGTTTCAAGGTAACTTGGTCACCTCTTTGCTGTGCCCCTGTCACATCTTCTGTGTACTTGGTCACTTGCGATGCAGGGTGGGGAAATGACCATCAACACATGCCTTCTCCTCTCTTTCTGTGTCCTTATGAAAGTCTTTTAAAAAGGCAAAAAAAAGGCAGAATTGTTCCAATTATGTTTTAATCCTAAAATAATACTACAGTGTGACTGAATTATCTATTTGTTTAATAAAATAATCGGGTTTGAATGCTAATTTCTGAAAATGTCTGCATGTGGGATAGGGTAAGGACTCTAGGTACATAACAGAAGGGGTTAGATTGTAACACTCAGTGTAAGCGTAGGCTGTTCAGTCAAATGCTAAATGGTTGCAAGAATTTCAGCCAAGAATGTATTGAAAAATGGAAATGGGAAGTGTCTAGCTGAGAAAAAAATATTCTTATTTTCATGTTAACTGTCTCATCAAACTGTGTAAAGCCAGTCATCTGTCATCTTAGGTTTGAAAAACTTGAGTGAATTCTTTTTTTTCTTCATAAGGAATTTTACTTTTGTATGAAAAAATGCCTGCTGTTTGTATTTGCAAAGGTTAACATGTCTTTTTAAACACAATTTGTCATTTACCAAACATTGTACATGCCTTGTTATTAGGCAAGAGTCTTGTAACATTGTGTCCTCCACAGTTAGATGCCCTTGGTGTGCTGAATGGTTACTTTTGCTTCTGGCTGCTCTGCTTTTCTTGAAACCTATTCTAAATCCTGGAAATGTTAACCTTGTTAGCCTTTTGTCTTCTAAGATGTACAAGGACCACTATGTTTTATAACTTTAGTAAAAATGCTGTAATCCTTTATTATTTAGCAGTATTTGAGTCTCATTTAATATGGGATGTTTTTGTGTAGAAAACTTAATATAAATGTTACAGCTACTTCCATAAATACAAATAAAAGAGAACTTGTCATGCTAAACACATTCTTTCTCATTATTTCCTGTATTAGAACAAACTATTAGCATCACCAATCTGATTTTATTGTGTGAAGTACACTTATTCTAAGAAGCTCATAATGGATTTTGTGTCATCTTATGTCATTCTTTGAGAGAAAAGAGAATTCCACATAGGCTTTGTACAAAAGTCGAGGTTCATAAGGGAGATATGCATAAAACCAGGCAAACCTCATTTCACAGGCAAGATGCCTTTCTGTTTTTAACTGGAGACCTAGGAATTGCCCCCCTTTCGTTTCCCATATTCAGCATACATTTTCGTGTCTTGTATCGGTAGGAATCTATCTTTTGGTTTAGAAGGAGCTTAGATCATAGTTTTGGCATTTAGAAAGTTGTATTTTTCTTTAGTAATTGACAATTTGATGATAGTGAATTGACTATTTGATGATAATTTTGACTTTTTAGAGGAGGAAGTATTACAATGTTCTGTGTAAATTATGAGTGTTTTTAAGCTATCTTTTTTTAATTTTTTTCTTTCTGAAACCAGTAATTTCCTGTTGTAGCTGGAAAAGTTAAGTATATTTTTTTAAGTATTAAAGTGCAGCACCAGCTATTATTATTCTTCTGCCTTAGCAAGTCTTCTAATACAACATTTGATTTGTTACTATGTCCTCATAGGGAAGCATCAGCAGTAGAGTGTACATGACAGTGAGAAAGTAAACACATGCTTGCAATCAAATTAATGTATTTCATCTGTCTTCAACTAATAACAATCTGTCATGCTATCTATCTGAGAAGGGGCATAAACAGTTTATTTTGTGTTTGGAATAACTTCCTGGGGGTAGTTAATGTGACGTGTAGTTTGTCTGACATGAGTATAACCAGATCAACACTCTAGATGTTTTCTTGATAACCTAAAAAAAATACTAAGAAAATCTGTACTGGAACTGTATTTATATTTTGTTTTGAGCTTCCTTAAATCAGAGTATTGGCATAGTTTTCAGGACTTCCATGAAAGAGTTTTCTTTTCTTGGCAGTTATACAATTTCAGTGTGAGAAAAAGATTGAAAGTATTAATAAAATTGTAACTACAAAAAGCTGCAGTTTGCACTCCAACACTCAGGTTTGAATATTCGAGAAGTGTGTGCTGTAGTAATTCAAAACTACCAAAGCAAACCTGATTTTTAAAAAGCTGGGTAATACACAAAGTCTGATAGTACTACAGATGTGGTAAATTTTTTTGTCGAATTAACTTATTATTATTTCTGCATAATTCTGCATTACTCTATGTTATTATATTGGTAATTATTGTTAATAACATCAGATATACGTTCCATTAGATGATTTTTATTTACCCAGAAAGAACCCTTGTGTCTAATTAGAAAATGAAAGTGCGATTGCTTATGTTCTAAGTAACTCATTCAAATATCCTTTAAAAAGCAAGGCATAACGAAATAGCTCTGTCTTTTAGTGGGAAAGCAGTAGGTTACTGGTAAGCTGGGCAATAAAAAGCTAGGGAGGCTTTTTGTTGCCTTTTTTTTTTTTTCTATTTTCTTTGGAGTGATGGCAGGATTAGAATTAAAACTGGGTAATATTGCTGAAGAGGCCAGAGACGGGTTCCTTGTGGCCAGAGCTGTGGGACCTGCCAGGCTGGGCTCTGCCGAGGTTCTGTGGGGCAGAGCTCTGAGAAACTGGGCAGTAAACCCTGTTACCCAGGACGCTGCTCCCAGTATTCATCATGATTTCTGTTTTATTCTTTAGAATAGTGGCTATTTGGGCACATCTTAGAGAAATCTCATTTTTATTCCCTTTTTCATGCACTTTTGTTTATGCCCGGGAGAAGCAGAGCCTTTGCACTCTGAAATGAAACTGACTGTGCTTGTTGAGCAGTGAATTACTGCACGGAGACATTACTGTGTGACAGGGCTGTCTTCATCGCTCTGTTGGGTTTTCAGGTGCTCAAGCTAGGTTTGTTCTTCAGAAATCAGGCTGAAATACTACCAAAAAACAGGATGAAAAAGAGATGGTCGTATACAGCCCCCTTTCTTACGACCCTGGAGTATTTTCAGAAGAGAAAATATGTACATAATTTTAAGCACATGTAAATCAAATTAATAAATTATTAAAGCATTTTACTTGTCATGTCTGTGTGGGCTAATCGTGATAGCTCATTATTTAAACATTATGTAATTGTATACCTTGTGTGAACAGCTGCAAATACTTTGCAGAAAGATTTATATTTCGTTTTTCACAGCATACTATAAAAGAATATATTTTTGTGCAGTACCGTAGATTAATATAGATGTTTACTTATAACTTTAAAACTATACTTGGTTATATTAAAATATGAAATAGTTATAGTATGCATGATAACTACAAAACTAGATAGTTGTAAATTAATTTATGTGTTGATACCGATTTTAATGGCAAATGCTGTAATTATCAATAAAAGAAAAAGTTTAGCCTAGGCAGGAGAACTGCTCCTTTGTAACAGATTCCCTTGCAGTTATTACAATTGCAAGCTTTGAAAGTGAAAGATGGTCAGATTTGGGTGGAGAGCGATCCCTTTACTGACATTTTCTGAACTGTCTCATGTTTCTTTTCAACTATACGGTTTAGAAAATAGGTTAGTTATCACTGTTACAGTCATCTACAATGACTGTATAGTGCCTTATACTTTGCAAGTGTAATCTCACGGTCCAAGAGAAATGCCAACAAACTATTAAACATTCAGACTTGCTTAACATGCATTATGCATGCCACTCAGCTGTTTATGCCATTCTGAACAAGTACTGACACTATTTTTTCAGCTGCTTGGAAGTACCTGTACAAGTTACATATTTGTGTTTCTTCCAGAATTACCTGAAAGGAAGATTCATGCAAAATGGATGTTTTCCGACTTTAAAGAACTGTAGTTTCACATGGAGTTCTTCTCCAGTTATGTTATGAAAGAAGAGGCTGGCAGCCCTGTGGGAAAGGGAGATAAATAGCATGAGTAGCAGCTTTTACGTTCTGCATAAATGATGTTCTGATGTCTTTTTAGCGTATGTGCAGTTATTTGCTTGAGTGATAATATTTAAATAAAAATACATTATTATTACATTTTTGGCATTTTTAAAGATTATAGAATGAGAACATTCATTATTCTTCTAACTGATTATTCGTACTTTAAAATAGTTTCTGGTTTCATATTTGTACCAGTTGTATAACTCTGATAAATTGTATTTTAAGACAATACAGCTGTGGGATTTGATATCACACCTTATTCCTTGGAGCAAACTCTGGCAAGCTGCTTATATTTGTTCTAGTTGATTTCAGTGAAGCAGGTGAGCTAAAGTAGTATTTAAGGTCTTTAAGCTGCTTGACTGTTGGTTTTCCACCTGCATATGGTTTAATGGAATTTAAATGATCATTTGTCCCTGCACAGTGGTGCTGTGTGGCTTTTTGCAAGCCTTTTTTGTCTTAAAAGAATGGCACATACATCTAAGTAGTGTAAGAGAAACAAATTTGGCATTAATGTATTTACCATTAGTGGTTTCAGAGTCTCAAGTCAAAAACAGCAGAATTATTCCATCAAGACTGAATTGCTGTGTGTGGGTAGATTGTAAAGCACCCATCTGTGTTTTATCTAGCACTTTATCTAGTGTCTGTCTATTCCCTTGCTACTACCCAATAAACTAAAATTTCAGTGACTTAATTTCTCAAGTAGAATTCTATAGAGATTTGACTTTGAATAACCATTTACACTGTCTCAAGTGTTTGCTGAGAATTTTTCTGTCGTATGGTATCTAGCCCTGCAGACAGACATTTAAAGTACAATTTCCTTTTCCATTCTGAGTTAGCACAGTCTATCAGCTTTTCACTGCAAATAGGTGATTCAAAGGGTGACTCAAAGGATGATGAAAATGTTGTTTATATAAATCACCTGAAGTGTGGTCTAATCAAATCTGTCTGGTCCTAACTTAAACCGACTATTTTGTCCTTGGCTGCTTTGAAAATTCACTTGCCCTCCACATAGGCAACCATCATGGTGTTTGCATCTGTTTCCTTCCATAGATTCTGCAGTTCTCTTCTTACCTGTTTTTTTTTCCCTTTCTTTTTTTTCTCCTCTTTTCCTCATATCTTCAGGAATGCCTTAAATGGGAGTATCTTGGGGATTTCTGTGGGAGTTTTTCATACTTGTCTGCTAGATTCTGTTTTCTTTTTTCACCTCGCTCGATCTCTGTTTAGTCTCACCTTCAAATCAAAACTGAACTCTCCAGAGTTCACGAGCAATAGGTTTTTTAGCAAGGTTTACCTGGTTTTGGTACAGCAGATGCTGACCGGTGCTGGTTTAATCTACGAGGTGAGTTTTTTTTCTCTTGGATCTGTCTGACTTCATGCAATTTATGTTGGAATTACTGAAGTTCCTAATCTATTTTTGTTGTGTCAGTATCTTTATGGGATACCTGTACATCCAAATGCAGATAGATCTGTTAGCTATGAAGCAACAGTTTATCTTACTAGCTTTGATTGAAATGACTCTTCCCACCCAGACAAGCTTAATGGTGAATGTTTGGTTTGATTCCAGAGAATCAAAAGGTTGAACTCTTGACTGGTTGGGTAGAAAGAGAGTTGCAGAACAGGACAACTAAGACAACGGAGATAATTTTTGGAGAATATCTGGCAACCTTGGGGGTTTTTGGTATTTGTCACACAAGTTTTTTAGCGTGTACTTCAGACATAAAAATGAGCAAATGGCAGCAGCCCATCTTTTGGATGCTTTTTCTAGAAAGGGACTTAAAAATTACTTTGGGGGCTGATGAGCCCCTTTTTGTGTCCTCATCATGCCGGTCAGTGAAACAATACTGTGACTTAATCTCTCTCTGCCATTGCTCGTGATGTCCTTCTGCTTCTCCTGTTTTCAGTTTTCATGTAGTTACTTAAGTATGCAGTTTAACACAAATAGACTAAGTGGTTCCTGTATTGTCAAAGAATTAGCGAAGTTCTTGTACTCATTTGACGTTTTAACTGTTGCTTTGCTAACGTTAACTGCCATTCCTGTTGGTCCCGTTTTTAAGACCTTTAGAATTTTAGATATGGTAGAACAAATAAATGCTCTCACTGCAGTCTGTAAAATTTACACATCTTGGGGTTACTTTTAGCTTTTCATGATCAGAAAACAGAATAGATTCATGTAGATAGCAGAGTTTGTATCCAAGCACTTTTAAGTACTGATGTGTAACATTCATGTGCTTTAGACTTTCACCATTTGCAAATAGTTATACCTCTTCTTTCACTTTTCAAACTAAAAATCCGCACGTCTCTTTGACATCCCATTGTGAATTTCTAGCCATCAATTTAGATTCTACTTGTTAAAAATGGAGCTTTTAATCTTCCCCTGCCATTGTCTTCTTTCTCATTCCCTTCAGATGAGGAGGATGACTGTAGTGTCTGGCACGTAAACTTCACATTGGGCCTTTCTCTAAATGTTTGTGTTCAATGTGTGTCCAAATCTTGCAGACTCTTTCTTTGAGACCTTTGTTAGATATGGCCTATCATAACCATTACCACTGTTAAAAATGTTCTTATTTTGCATCTTAATTTCAGTAATTCCTTTTTCTTGGCCAATGCAATGTTATCTAGTCATTTAGTCATTCTAAATGATCATTTTCCTGGTTTGTAAAATCAAACCGTATTTATGTATCTGATTCTCTTTCTATCCAAAACTTATTTGTCTTTGCCTTTAAACTTTTCATGGCTTAAATGCATTCTAGTATCATCCTTCATCCTGAAATATCTATTCCTGCTGTTAATTGGCTCATCATATGAGCCCACGTTGGCCAGCTGTTAGTTTTCTTTCTATAAAGTCCCTGCATTCCTTATAAACATCTTAGAAAATCACTTTTCTCCTCCAAATCCCTCCTTAAAGTCTTTTTGCTGTGATGTCTAAACAAAAGCTGGACAAGACTTATCTCCTGGTGTGCTAAGAATTCTGCCTGTCAGGCTGACCAATGTCAAAAAAAAAAAAAAGGACTGGAGGGTAATTATTCACTGTATTTTAGCTGATTTTCAGTAACTGTCTGTAATTGTGCCTTTAGCCTGTGGCAATGCAAAGTAATTTGAGTTAGCATAGTCGTCTTTCATTGACTGGAAACTGCACCTTTTTATAGTGAAATATTTATTAACGCTTGAAACCCTTTTCTTGTACTAAAACTGTGCCCTCTTTCATTGAGAGCTAATGTGACATGAATTGCCTTGCATTTACAGTGGGCTGCGAGTGTGCACATGGACAGTTATGGTGCAGTTATCTGGTGTACAAGTGACCACACAGTTCACAGCAGACTGCCCCTAATTCAGAAGGCACAAGGTGAAATACTTGTAACTGGGGAGAGGGACTGAGAATTACACAAAATTCAGAAACATGATTTCACTTTGATTTTCAGTTTCAGTCTGCTAGATTCTAGGATCTTGTGTGCTTTTAATTTCTCAACTGTAGTGAATTATGCGCTCCACTGACCATATATTATTCTTGATGTTTCTTCAAATAGAAGATAGAAGGCACTTGAGGATATGATTTCCAATATGGCAGTGGCATTTTCTTCCTGAAAATTCATCAAGCTTTCAGCATGCTGTTGTTTTTTTCCACTCCCTATTCTTTCCTTCCTAGGAGAGTATGAGAGAGATTGTAACTTGGAGGCTTGTATTTATGGACTTTTATAAGCATGTCATGGTATTTTAGAGGGATGCAGTGTAAATGCTGTCTATCTATCTATCTATTTTTGTTGCAATCGTGTGTACATTTTGGGTACAGTGAGTAAAATTTGGAGCTGGGGTTAAGGTTGCTTTAAGAGCTTGTCAGATAAAAATTAAAAAAAAACCTATTTATTTTTCCCAAAAGAGTAATCTCAGTGTTGTGTTTTCCAAGCTGCACTTAAAGCTAATATGTGAAGAATAAAAATAATAGCTAATAATGACATGGTTTAGGCAGTATGCTGTATTTTATTCTTAAAAGCATTTCAGCAGAGGCTCTCTTCTGGTAGTTATTTTGCAGAGAAAAAGGTTAAGTAACTTTTACACAGACTGCGTGAGTTTTTAACGAAATTGTTATCGACTTTGAGTTCTGTCTTTGTAAATGCATTTGTTCTTCCTGTTTTTTATAAAACTATTTATTCTGCATTTAGTATTATGAAAAACTGTGCTTCAAACGTTAGTGTTAATAGCTTAGTATTTTAGTCCTTCACAAATTAATGCCTGTGGTAACTGGATGATTTTAGGCCTGCTCTTATAAACAAGGCCTTACTGATGTGCAAGGAACAGTAATATGTGGCAAAAACTCCACATTAACCAAGGTAAGCAGTATAAATGGGGTGTAGGAATCCCCTGTTAGACTAAAAATCTCCAAGAGAAAATCTCCAGAGCCTACAAATTAAAGACCTCCAATATCATTTTAAAATAAAGCCTTTTATGTAGTAGGAGAGCATTTTTTCAACTGATAATCAAATGACACTATTATGCAGGCTTACTAGATTTGCAAATTTACAAGTTTTTACAAGTCAGTTGGGTCCCTTCCTCAGGAAATCAGTTTAAGTTTTTTTTCCTGTATTGAGTCAAAGAGGCTGGTTGTCCTTAAATCCTTCTGAATATATTTGCCTTATAATTTGACAGCATTGAGTCAACACCCTTATAGGAACTGTAATGCAATAAAAAGAGAAACTGTTCAATATAGTTTCCAGTTACCTTAGGATCAGATTTGGAGAAACTGGAATGTACACAATAAAACCTGTGCAAGGCTCGAGTTCCATGTTGTTTTGGAAGCAACCAGTGCTTTGCAACATAAAATACCATTTGAAAACTTTGTTCTGCTTCCAAGGGTTGTAAAATGACAAAAATGAAAATGTGTGTGACTCCTGAAATATGTATTTTACTTTTTAAAATTTTCTGAACCATACCTTTGTGGAATTGAAAACTTTGTGTACAAGTAACTGTGCCTCAATGGTTTCACTCAGCTCATTTTTATTACAGTGAATGCTTTTGCTCTACCGTGTTCTGCAATAAAATTCTTTTTAACTTGTTTACTATTTTACTTAGAAAAAATATGTAGATTCAGATGTGCTTGGTGGACTCCATTTTGTGAAAGTCTTTAGATTACACTGTAATCTCCAATATGCATCATGCTTGCAAAGAGAATGCGCAAAATTTAGTTTTGTCTCAGGTTTTTGTAGGTAGTTAGTAGAAAAGTTGTTACAAATTTCTTGTGTGTATCTGGAAATAAATTTGTCCTTTGTTTCAGTTGTGAATTTTTTGAATTTGACCATATAATTTTAATTGTGGTTTTATTTTAGTTTTGCAAATAAAATGAATCTGGGGCAATTAGTTATTTCATTTTGGCAAATGATTATAAAAAGAAAGAAACTTGTATTTGCATACATCTGTAAAGGCAAAGATTACATCTAATGTGTTTCCAATGAATAGTTTCTAAGACGGGTAACTAAATGGGCTCCATTGTAATAATTTTTCCTTTTTTCAACTTATTTTTAGTTGACTTGGAGCATATGCGCACAGTGAAAGTTGACAAGCACCAGCGGTTGTGTCAGGAAAACAATTTCAGTAGCCACTTTGTGTCGGCCAAGACAGGAGATTCTGTAAGTAAGAAAATCCAAATCCTTGTAGATGTCTTTTTGTTAAGAAAGCCATTGTTCTGGGATATGATGTAACTGTTCTATTATACTTTACTTATCAAACCACTGAGAACTTTGGCTGCTGTATGTCCTTCTTACCTACCTACTTGCCTGAAAAACAGATCTTTGTATTAGTGTACATGTTCTTTATTAACTGCAGTGGCTTCTCATCTGATTTGCAGTTCAGGTATAGATTTTAATATAGAAGTGGTCTAGCTTATACATCACCATGAGAACTGAGACCAGCTAGATCTGTATTTGCTGTCAGCCTGTAGTTAAGGTATTCCTTCAGTCCAGGTGGAGTCTCATCCATAGGCCTTCAATACAGAAACTTTCAACAGTTGATAATGTCACAAAACTGTGTTGTGATCAAAGTTTTTAATGTGGGTACTGAGCCATGAGACACACACCGTCTGCAGGTCCATGGAAATTTGAACATTCTGGTATTTGTAGTGCTTTGCAAAGCATATTTTTGAACAATCTTTTGACTCCAAGCTGGGTTATTTGTTTTAGTTGGAAGCCTATGGAAGAAAAGGTTCTTTTTCAGTTGACTGTATCAGTCAAATTAAATCACACTGTATTGTTTTGCTTGATTTCTCTTACATGCCTAATGACTTTGTCATTCCCATAAAACAGCCCTGTGTCTGCCTCCTGTTTATTGGAACAAATTTTACTTTATGTTCTTGAACAGTAAGACCACGTTCAATTAAATGGAAATATAATTCTGTAACACAAATGGAATCACTTGTTTTAAAATCCTTGATGAAACTTCTTCACCGGACTGCCCAATTTGATAAGATAATAGTTATTCTGTAAAGTCTAACAATACTGCTGTTACAAATGCAGTGAATCCTGAATCTCCTTGTAGTTTGTGTTAAATCCTTGCCATAAGTTTTTGTTTAAAGTGTGAAAATTCCAGCTTTTTATGCTAGTAACAGGATAAAACTTTTATAATACTTCAGTCAGTGAGGTGTACATCTGATAAAACGTATTCCTTTCTCAAGGAGACAACCTTTTTGTGGGATTTGGTGATATGTAGAAAAAGCAGTTCTTTTTATAAGGCTGATATATTTAACATTACAAATTATGAAGGAATCTCTGTTTAAATATTTACTAACAAAAGAAGGTATGAGCTATAGTTTACAGTAGTCCATTTGTAGTTTCAGTATAGATTTGAATTAACTCTTTCACTCTTGCTGCCATCTGTCCTTTCAGAACCTTCATGTATTTGGGTTTGTGCAGGAAAGACAGGGTGTTTACCCTGGGCAGTGATTTAAGAAGAGGTTTTCCATTGCTACTGTGGATACAGACTAGAGGAGTTTTAAATACTCAAGATAAATGAAGTGATTTGATTTGTTTAGCTCACATCTTTCCAGCAGACTTGTTTGCGAAATCTAATTTTTAGAAATGGGAAAGCCCAAAAGTCTCCTCAGGGGAGAAAAACTTTGATGAAGGATTTAGTATAGCTCATTGTCTTACTGTCTGTCAAACTCCATACCGAAAGCACTGAATGTTTGTGCACAAAGCATCCTCGTGGCAGGTGACGTAGCTCTCAGTACACCTGAGAGCCTGCTGCGGGTTCAGGGGAGCCTGTCCAGGGTTTCCTTTCTTGCTGTAACAGTACAAGTAGTTAGAGAAAGAGAAATTATTTTGGAAGCTATCATGACTTGTTGGTTGTGCCACTAATTTGTTTATAGTTACCATGTCAGGTATAAGAAGAGATTGTGTAAATGTTATTTGTTTGAATTTTCATTGAAAATGAATAAAAGCACTTACACAGGCCTTACCTTTTTTTGGGGGTGGCAGCTGCATGATGAAAAGCAAAATTCGCTAGTAGTTCAGCTTGTGAGCTCAGTTGAAAAAACATGTAGATAAAATATAGTGTGTAGCTTGACAACAGCGTTCAGCAGCAGTGGAAGCTTAAGCTGCTCCTCTTTAACATCTGTTGTGTTCTTTAATCTCATTTAACATGCAGCTGCCTAAAAAGTAAGATTGGAGGACTTGATTGAGATGAAGTGAAGGAGTTACTGAAGATAGCAATGCCACTCCATGTTATCCGTCAAACCATGTCCCAGGCCTAGCGCTGCTAGCTGGAGTGTGCTGTGCACCATCTTGCTTGTTTCCTAGATAACTTCTGTTCAGTGTAATACTCAAAAGGTTTTGCAAGACTCTTCAGAACAGATGTATCTTTGCTTGACTTTTGTGTTGCTAATGGCTTTTTCAAACACTTTCAGTAAATATTTTGGTGATGTTGATGCACAGTTCTGTTGTTTTCAGTTTCAAAAACCTACATCTCTGTTACACAATACACTGGTAATGTATTCTTGTGCGAAACGTTAGTGAATACCCTTATTCATATATTATAGCACTGAGAGTAGCATTTGAGAGGTTGGTTGTGTAGAAGCTTGTTTAAACTTAGGTCTCTGGAGGCAGAGGAGAAGTGTTGCTTAACAATCCAGTGTACTGTTCATTCCTTGTGCCATTGTTGAGTTATTTTCTCCAATTTTTAAACAAAATTGAATGTACCAGATGAGGTTATTTTCAGATCTGTTTTGCACAGGTCATAATTTTGTATATCTCATTGTTTACAGTTCAAGAATGGTTTGATATGTTTGAAAGAACCTCTGGATGTCTGGTTTTAATCATTTAAATGCAATTTAATTTTTTTCCATAGGTCTTTCTGTGTTTTCAGAGAATTGCTGCTGACATACTTGGCATCAAATTAAACAAAGCAGAGTTGGAACAGTCACAGGTGATTTGCCACAAATACATGTCTTTTCATAGTATTTTGTTTAGCATTAAAAAAGTAATCTTATTGCAAATTAATAGCTGTCCTTTAAAGCAAGCTGCATCTCTTGTTCTGAAGACAATTATTTTCTTTCACAACAACTTTTTGTAATATAATAATTCCTTATTTATCCATCATGATTAAATTGCTGAAACAAGAAAATATATGTTCAAAAAATTAGGAAAAAACTTTAGTTCGAGAGCTGTTTGTTTAAAAATAGTACTTAAAATAGTTTTGGAAATTAAAACCTCTCTATATGTATGCATATACAGGTTTGGAAGGCAGTTATACACATTTATCACTGTACATTGATGTCAGTTTTTATGATAATGGTTCTTTTTTAATTCATTACATTTAAAAACAAATTTCATTTTAGAACACTACATATTTAGGTGATAGAAGGCATAAGCTTCTGTGAGTGGAAATGTTGTAAATCAATCTTCATTGTAGTCATACAGAAAAATAATTGTTAGTCACAGAGTCAGGAATTAACTATGTCAAATCCTGTGTTTGGTTAATCTCAGATTTTAATTTTCATTGTGTGCCTGTATAATACAGCACAGGAGTACTTTCCTTGGTAGTGACTGTCTACCTCGGGGAAGGGATATTGACTTTCTAGTCACCATTTCCCATTTTATTCTGATGTGCAGATGAGAAATCAATCCTATTCTGGTTCAGCATACACATTCTCAGCAGCAGACAGACCTGTAGCTGTTATGGCTCCCTGGCATCTGAATTTTTTTTCTCTCACTGTACCGGTCCCAAATAATCTCCCTCTAAAGGAACCTCAGAGTTTCTGCCCTTGTGTTTTGTTCTTTGCATTATGAGTGTTGGGGAGGTTTGGCCATTCCCTCTGCAGCAAGAAAGGGCTGAGAGCAGAATGTTTCCCAGCGGTAGGTGGGAAGGTCATCAAGCAGGTTGTCCCCCATTGTCTTACATTGCTTAGGGTGCGTTATGGATGTGAATATAGTGATGTCACTGGGAATGCATGGCAAAACCCTGCGGCGTGTCCTCTGAACTGCAGCAGAGCTTTGTTGCAGTTCCTACTGTTCAGTAATTGATGTATGCAAAATAGCTCTAATGAGAACATTGTTTTATGACCTTACGAATTAGTGCAGAAAAGGTTTTTTCACTGTTTTTAAAAATTTGAACTAGAAATAAATTAACTGAAGTGTGAATACTTGCTTAAATTCATCTCCCAGAGTTGCAAGTCACTTTGTTTTCATCAGTGAAAGCTAGGAGATCAAAAATGTATTAATAGTTCAAATAAGCTATCAAGCAAGAGGTTTTTTAATGTAAGCCCTTTTTTCTCTTACCACCTATTTCTTCCTAGTTCCTGCTTCTAAAAATAATTTTCCTGCCAGGAAAACTGTGTGTGTAGGTTTAAACCAAAAAGATTTTATACAAATCCAGGTTCAGAAACCTTGAAAACTAAGCTTATACTGCTAAGGCAACCCTTCCTATATAATGACATTTCAGATTACAAACTGCTTATTTTAAATATACTTATTGAACCAAAAGGTAGCTGTTCTAGTGGTGTAATATGCTAGCAGTGCTAGTAACTACACACATTAAGCAAGTACCACAAAATAAGTCAACAAGTTTATTTAAAAGAAAGGCAAAACATTTCTTATGTATGTCTTGGTCTCCTGCTTTTTGAAATATACAATAAATATTTAATTTCTGAAAGTGTTTTGCCACAGCAGTGTTTACAATCTGCGTTGAAGTGGTTGACTGAAAAACTGTATTGCAAACAGTAAAATGGTAAGATATAGTGCATACCTAACAAGCAAAACCAGGGAGCTTTGAAAAGCTGTAATTAATAGGTAGAGAAATATTGTGTCATTTCAGTGATCTCTTACTACTAAGGCATCACCTATTGTTCTGAGCTCTGTGATTATTTGCATATAAATAATTCAGCACATAGAGGGTTCTTTAATTTTTCTTTGGTTGTTTAGCTAGCAGTGGAGCATCAGTCTCAGACCTCCTTGTGCTGTGTGGTGGTGTATTCCTGTAACTCGGGTGTAAGCTTGTACATAAGTATGCAAATAAATTAAATTAAAAAGAGAATATGAGAAATGGAGTTGAAGAGAAAATTGTAGCTTTCTAAAGAAAGTGTCTATTTTTAGGTTGCTTTTAAAGTAAGAACCTCTCTCTATATAGCACTGACTCAGGAGTATGCAACTTTCTATGTCAATTTGGTATTGACTTTAAGTAGATTTATTTCTACCTTGGTATTGTAATTACAATTTTTAATTTTTGTTGAGCGTGTAGCTAAAGAGTGAGAGCTGGAAAGCAGCTGCCTGACTTTGCAAGGTTCTGCTAATAAGAGTAGTTTCAATTTATTGTAAGCTAGCAGTAGTTCTTTGTTACCAGTAAGACGTTTGCTTCCTTCCAGGGCACTGTTTTGAGTGGGCTGTAGGAATGGCCCAAATTTAAGTCAATGACAAGCCCATGGGAATTGTATTGGAGTGTCTGTCAGCTGTAACTTAAGGTTCACTGTTGTGGGGAACCAAATACCTTGGTCACTTCTTAAGACAGGAGAGGTAAAGTCTCTACATAAAATTGGAGAAGGAAAACTTTAACCTTCACAGGGAGATGAATAAAAGGACATTTCTTGAGAGAAATTTCTTAGTCTGCAGTGGAAAAGACTAATTGAAGTAAAATGTTGATGCTGTTTCTCAAAATCATGGAGCTGGTCTCTTGGCTAGAAGGAGGTGGTGTTAGATGATGTTGCCATTACTAGGTTTCTGGTTTATCATATACTTTTGGTGTGACAGGTACAGGTTCCTTAGTGTGGTGGGGTTTTATTTGTTTGTTTTTTTTTTTTCTCTATCTCCAAAATGAGCACAGGGCTTCCTTAACTTGTGGAACAGTGAATGTGTATGTTAAAATTTTTGGGCGGTTAATACTCTAGCCAAGGGCCTATAAAAGTAGATTATTAGATGGGTGGATGCTAGGTAAATGCTATAAAGAAACGAAAACCACAATAGTAATGTGACTCATTCATACATGAGTAAGTATGCAAATGTTGACTTAGGTTTAATTTTAAAACAAATAATAAAATACATTTTAGTTTTTACAAAAGTGCAGTATTTATACGCTGGATTATACCCTTGTATTTCCATGTGAGGTTTCCTTATTTTGAAAAATGAGAAGCTTGTTGCTTGAATATGTTTGTCAGAGAACATCTGATGTCTTTCTTCAGTCTAGGTGGTAAGAAAATATAAGATGAAATACTGGGTTTGTGTGAGATGCCAACAGTGAAATCATATATATGAATTAGGTGTTATTATGCATTTCTTCCTTGTTACCGATTGCCTAATTTTGAGAATAATCTTAAAAACCATATCTCCCATTTTTTATTTTATGCCTGAAAAATCTTGTTTCTTGTGCTTAAAATAAATTATAATCGTCACAGTCACGAGGAAGATCTTAGAAGTGACTCACAGGTGATTAGAAATAAGTAATAGGAATCCCAAACACATTATTTTAACTTGTATGAATTTGTGGGGCTTGACTCATGACTGCTGAGCTTTGATGACTGGCAGAACTGCAGAAGTTCTTGTGAAAAGTGGATGGGGTTCTCGGTCCCCTTCAAATTAACGGCAGAATTTCTGTTAATTAACTGCAAGAACAAGCCTTAGAAATTTAACTACTTACTATGCATTGTTTTAGAAAACAGCTGCAGCAGTTTAAGATATTAATGCAACCCAAGCTATATGTTTCTGCCCTTTTGCTGGAATTTATCACTCCCACAGCAGAATCAGAAAATGGAAGGTGATCATGTGCCTTGGCCACATCAGGGTGAAGTTGAGCAGCTTAGCTTAAACTGCTGCCGAAAGTTGTTTTTAAGCGAAGCTGCCAGACTTTGTGCTGAAGCGGATGAGGTACAAGCACACGTTACATTCCACCAGCTCTCCTTTGGCAGCAGTGATCTCCAGCGGAGGAATAGCACAGACATTTGGGGGTGGTAAGTTTTTAAACTATCTCAGCTAGAGCTACTAAACCTTGTCTGTTAACATGCTGAGATGACTGTTAATCAAACCTTTGTTTGGTCAAAACCGTGGTGAAACAAAGAACTAGATTACTCTTTATGCGTGACTGGAAAGTAGAGCATGTTTTGGAAGTGGAACAGTTCCAAAGTAAAAAAAATGCAGATTCTGACTTTTTTCAGTCCTCAAAATACTCTCCCTTTTAAATCGCAAGGGTCTGATGAAATTTGAGGAAATAGCTCCTTTACTAATCGAATGTTTTTCTTTCTATATTTTTTGCTTTCAACCGTAGTGTAGAAGCTGCATGGGGTACAGCTTTGTTCCTGGGCATTGGCAAGAGCTAGCAGTTTTGTACGTGATGTGTAGTTTTCAGCAAACTAGGCTGGATGTGCCAGCTTTGTACAACAAAACGTTTGGTAGATAAGTCAGATCTGGAATTCAGGGCACCTGCACCAAGAAAGGTTATTTCTTGTTATTGACAGCGACTTGAACTATGGCAGTGATATGCATGACATAAAAACTAATACAAAGAAGCCCAAACTTTTAATTACCATGAAGTTAATAAAAGAAGTGTTGCAGTGGTATTTTTTTTATCCTTATTAGATGAAATTCCTGTAGAAAATACAAGTCATTTATGATAGTCAGTTTCTTGCTACAAGGTGTCTACGGATGGGTCACTAACCCGCCTGTGTTTATATGATGGGATTTAGACCAACGTTTTGAGGAACAATTAATTGCGCACTGATTGCAAGGCTCCCTATTTTTTTTTCTTTCCCCCTCAGCTCTAGTCAAAAGATTAGTATTAAGAAACTAGGTCCTGTGAGGTCAGATAACACTGTTTAACACTAAAACTCTACTGCTGCCTTACATGGGATTTGGCAACCTTTCCCTCGATAACATCAGGCCAGGAGTCCAGTAAATCATGAGTGTTGTCCACTAGATAAGATAATATGAATGTGATCAATTAAACTCAAGAAGAATACATCAGCAGCTAATAAATCCAGATCCCTTACCAGCCAATTCAGTTATTGTTGCTTGTTTGACATACAGGTTTTATTTATAGAGGTAATCTTTAACATATACGGTTTTTATATATATAATCTATATATATATATATATATATGAAACTATATATATATATAGTTTCTATGTTGCTTCCTTTAAAACAGTAGTTTTCATTCCTTTATCCATTAATTTTAACCTTGAAAATATGTTGTGTTAAAGTTGAAATATTTAAGAAAAATTATTAAACTGGTTTAGGGTATCTTTCATAGCAGACCTACCTCCTCTGTTACTTCTTTGTTGTAATAGTTCTATGAATTTTTCACCCCTTTGCACAAACCCTGTATTAATAGTGAGAAAACTTTTGACAGTTTCGTTTGTCTTTAAGATCAAAAAGAAAAGCCTTTTATTTTTAAATGAAGTAAAGAAAAATCAAAGCTTTGCAGCACTTAGATGTGAGGTTGTTAATTTATGTCACTGTTTTTGATTATATATTTAGTTACAGTGTGATAGTTATGGAAATGTAATGTAAATATGGAAATGGATAGTAATGGCAAAGATGCATGTGTAGACCTAATGCACTTGTTACAATTGTCGATAGGAAGATGACTAATGTAATATTTAAGTACCCTGGATTTCAAGGAATTGGCTGTTGTAATCTTTTCTTCCACTGAATTGTTTCCTTTTTGTCTGTCCCTTCTCTTGCTTTAATACCCTGTTGTTGGTTGCACGCATGAACATTTCACTTTGGTGCTTTGCAAGGGCATGTCCTTGAAGAAGCTTGAGAAGCAGCCTTGGTGCCGATAGTGCCGCTTTCAGCTGGACGTATTGCTCTTATATTAGCATAAGGCCTGAAAAATATGCATTTTCATTTTGCTTCTGCATAGTCTTTTTATGTCATTCATTCATTCTTTTCAACTACTGATCAATCTCTCAATTTTTTTCCTTCTCTTTTCTTTCCACATTCTTCTCCTTGCCCTCTATCCATTATGTTGATACATGATTAACAGCATGTTGTCAGGGCAGAACTAGTGAAATATCCTGAAGAAGATAACCAACATCACAACACTTCCAACTGCCAGAGCAAAGTCTGCTCAATGCAGTAGTTCAGGTATTGATGGAAAACTTGGGGTTTTTTTCTGAGCTGCATTGCTTTTACATGAGGTAACAACTGTTACAGTAAGTTCTGTTGGAAAAATGTATTTTGTATCTGTAAGTACTTGTAAGGCTTAATGTATTAACTTGGAACTCTGTACAATTACATGGTGTTTCTAACAAGACAGTTAATAGAATTTTTGAAATAATTCCTGTTACTGTATTAGGAACTTCCTTCAGTGCTGTGTTTTCAAAATGTTACATAGCTGCCTCAGATGGGAATGGACACAAGACTGGAATATTTACGTCTCATATAGGAGAGACCCAACAGTCTTATAAAATGCTTTGTTAATAGGATGGATAATATCTGTTGATTCTGTATTAGAAAACAAATATTATAGTGTGTGGAGGTCACTTTAATATTAATTTAGTCTTTAGTCTGTATCTATCAAAGCTGTTTTGAAATATGGTTATATTTGAAATCTGCTTTGAATTCTGTCCCATATTTTCCTGTGAAGTGCTTAGAAAGACAAACTTATGTACAGTTGCCAATTACAATTTAGGCAGTTATTCTTCAAGAGCTGTGTGCCATAGTCATTGTAAACAAATATTGTTTTATTATACCTATACAAAACAGTTTTCATGGAAGTAAAACTATATTCGTTGCTTTTGCAAGAAACACATGTTCCATTTGTAGTGTGAAAACCTGCCAAGGCACTTCCTTCTGCTTGGTAAGGATAAAATGCCATTTTGAAAGAGAATTAGCACCTGATAAGACTTTCTGTAAGGTAATGAAAAAAAGCCCTAAACAGTATTTGCTTTGCCTAATTTTCCCTTCATATTTCACAGGAAAATATCTGTTGAATGCTTTGTCAGCATGAAGATTATATTTTCTGATTGTTCCTTTGTTTTCTTTTATGACAGAGGGTGGTGAAGGCAGATATTGTCAACTACAGTCAGGAGCCTGTGACAAGAACCGTTAATCCTCCTAGAAGCTCAATGTGTGCAGTTCAATGACCAGACTCGTCTCTGTTTTGATACCTTTGGTGGTCCTCTTACCTTGACACAGGCTCCGGGATTACCAGGAACTTTGTTTTAACAGTGACCATCTCAACAATGCAACTAGAGGTTTCAAAAAGGTGTTGTATGTTGAGAGCAGCAGGCAGTTTTTTGACTGACCAAAATTCAAACGTGTGACCACACACTTTGAAAATTAAGCTCTCTACTCTTTTAAATCATATTTGAATAAAGCAGTATAACTGTGTTTATATGTTTTGTTCTCTCTATTTGTCTGACACCAGAATAAAAATGGATTAAGAAGTCCTGCATTCAAAGACATCATCATGGAAGGGTATTTTGCCAAAAATTTTAAATTTTAAAAATTTTTCTTCTGTGATCTGAACTACCACTCAGCAAAATGTAACTCAGAAAAGCTATTGCTGGAATAATGTTAAGCACGTAGTATATTTTATCTAGGGATAATTTGGGAAGTATTCCATTAGTATATATATATATATATACACACATAGTCACACATAGTGCAAAATGTATAAATTGTATCCAGTAAGAAACAGTGCTTGAAATAAAGCTGTAATATAAAACTAGTTACTTTTCTAAAGTCTTGGGTTGTCTCCATGGATGCTCTGAAAAATGCTAGTGGTTTTGTGTATTTTTGTTACCCCATCAGCATTACTTCTTGCAGTGGTAGATATGCTCATATGTCTTCATGAATATGGATGAACCTCAGTCAACAGTCTGGGCTGTAAATGTTGAGTGATATATTCAACATGCATTAGAAACTGTTGGTAGATCAATTAGAGTCAATCATTTTTAATAACTAGCTGAATGACTTTTGGCTTGATACTCTTTTCTTTCTAGTTCAGAGTAAATGACAAAAAAGCTGTCTGCTCTGTGATCATCACATTTTTCCTGTGCTCCTTTTCTAGCAGTTGCTTTTAGACATGCAGTTCTCTGCTGGCACATCTGAAAAGAAAGCTAAGGAGAGAAAAAAAAAATAAGGTGACTTGGTTCCAAATTAGCAATTGTTTCCTGTTTTAACGCTAGAATGTGTTTTCTTATAAAGTACAACAAAACTTTTGGAGATTCGGAAAATGAATGAGGCTGAGCGAAGGAAGCTTGTATATCACAAGTGAAAATTACAAGGTCCTTCAACTGAGTGTTCCTGTTAAGCTGTTAAGCAAGTGCTTAATAGGTGGAACTATTAAACTATTAATAGTTTTAATAAAATAGCTTAACTATTTTAACTATGTTAAAATATTTTCAGATGGCAAAAATGTGCTATTTGTTATTATATTGGTATATTCCAAGTTCACTGAAAAGCTAAGTTCATTTTTAAACAATTCAACATGCAGCTTGACACATGGTTTTATAACTACACAATAATGACTTAGTGTTGTAATATTGTATCATTCAAATGTGGGAAATTCTAAGCAGCAAGCTGAGATATGGAGAAATGGTTCTACACTAAGGTAGGTGTGAATTTGAAATATTTGATCCTATGGTTACAGTCTGTGTTCTTGCTCCTGTACCATGGAGTTTGTGTCCCACCATATAGCTTTGCCTTATAGTTGAATGCAACTGAGAAGTGAACTATATTCTGCTACCACCAGATGAGAACATCTGTTCAAACGGTTTTACTGAAGTAGCTGATAAGTTTATGCCTTCTGAAGCATGTGGTAAGTTTTTTGCACCCTCAGATTTCTTAGTGCATCCTGAACTCTGCCCATATGTTCAACTATTCATGAGAAGTGTCCCCTCTCTGCGGAGCTGAGCACAGCTGCATGGCTGGAGCATTCTTCCCTAGTTCATGTGAGTTGACTTCATAGTCCTGCTTCCCAAGCAATATGTAGCATGGTCTTAAAAAACAAACCATGCTTTTCTCTTAAACTTCTGTAATCTTACTTTTCAGAAGAAAATGCTTTTTCATAACATAATATGCAAAACCCATTATTACGCTGAATAATAAAAAACTTTTGCTTTTACATTTGGTGTAATCCAGCAGTATGAAGGCTGTAATACAAGTCCCAGTCCAAGCTGTTTTACAGATGGGCTTTGTGTCTCCTCTCATCACAATCTGTTATTCCCAGTGCCTGTTTTCCTAGCTGTCTTTGACTTGCACATCCTTTTGTGTTTTATTCCCATTGATCTTTTCACTGTTTTCTATGTTAAAGCCCTACCTCCTCTGAAGATATTTATGTTTACATTTCTAAGCTGCTCTCATTCTTCCTTCCTAACATACATGTGTATTATTTACGCTAACCAGGAATCTCTTGTCTTCTGTGGCCCCAGCCCCTCCTTTTGCTGCCCCTCTTAACCTCCTCAGATTTTCTGTATTGTATACTGACTTCCACTCTCCCTGCCTCTCCCTACCCTTCCCACCCCATTTAGATCCATTACCTGTCCACGTTTTAATCCTTACAAATGAGCTTTACTCTTTTTCCTCAGCCCCGGGGACCCCACCCTGAGCCTCCGGATTCCAGCTGCAGCCCAAACCCTGGGCTGCGGTGGCCGCCTTTGAAATGCTGCAGCAGCTGGTGAAGGTTCAGGGGGCCTTTGCGGCTGCTATGGCCTGAGTTCCACCAGCCTGAGCAGAAAGGACAGAGAAAGTTCTGGAGGACTAAGAAACATGCAGCGAGGGAGTAGATGCTGTTCTGGAGGGAAGGCAAGGGCTCTGTTGAGCGGGGAGGGATAGAAACAAATGTAGGCAGAGAGGTTGTGTAGGCGGGGTGTGAGCCACTGCCTTGTGCCCGTGTCCTTCTGAGAGGAACGTCCCACTGCTGATCCACACACGGTTCACATATGGTGGAGTTTAAGCATCTGCTGTATTAATGCACTTAAAAGTTTTTTGCAAGGTGAGAACCCTTTGAAAGCAATTCAACAAACAGTAATGAAGTTAAATAATGCAACACTTTCCAAAAGCGAAGCGACATATGCTTAATGTCCATTGACATGGGGAGCAGGCTGGGGCCGGGGGAAGCATGTTTTTTCCTGAAGCTGAGGCCAGATGAAGGGAAGAAATGTGTTCAGGCCCTGATCTTACACAGATCCCCACTGGTGAAGTGATCTGCCTGCTCGGAGCTGTTGTAACTTATCATTTCAGTAACAGCTCTGCAGCTAAAAGTTGTTGGATTCCAAGTTCAGCTTCTCACTTGGGTCAGTCTTCTGTGTTGTGGTGGATGCCAATAGGTACATTGCATCTGGCTGTGTGTTAGATTACCAGTGCTTTTAACACGTTTGAAATGTTTTTTAGACTCATGCAACTTCTTACCTTTTGTGGTTCTAAAATTTGGTGGGGTCAAACTGAGCGTCTCTCACAAACAGCTGTGTGAAGGTATTTTCCCTTGTGACCAGCTGCTGAGAGTGCCAGAACCTGCGATGAGTTCATGATCTCCTCTCTGAATACATCTCTCTTTTGACAGTTCATAGAAGTTATGAAAACACACGAAGCTGCTTTTTAACCAGAATAGCTTAAAAAAATGCTTTAAAGGACACATAAAAGTTTACTAGAAAAATCACATGAAGTGTTCTCTTTTGAGGAATTTGGAAATTGTTGGTGCTGTCTATCTGCATCAGTAGGCATCTGTTTACCAAAAAAACCCTGCTCCATAATGCACCGTTTGGATTTCACTGGAAGTAAAGGGCTTTTGGATCAGGCGGCTTATTTTAAATGCAGAGCTCATTTGCTTGTCAGAGTAAACACTGGCAAATGCACCTGATAATTAACATGGTAGCCAAAATCTTCTAATAATTTTATAATGGAAAAACATTGTAGTAAAATTTGAAGTTGCTATTCTTTTGCTTTTTGGTGATGATGGCAATTTAAATAAGTCAAAATCATGTTTTTCCTTTTTACAGCTGTATTGGGAACATGGGTGCTTTTTCACAAAAGGAGGTTTGAAATCTTTGCTTCACGATGATCCTGAGCTTTTCATACAAGTTGTAGTAGAGAGTACTGTTTGGAAGGTGTCCATATTTCATGTGTTGTTCTGAGACCAAAGGTTCAGGTGTTGCTGGGAAGAGCAAGTTGCACTGAAGCCGTGTCACTCTGTGCCTGTGCTGTGCTTGGGTCACTGCTCTCAGCTGGCCCAACAACTGCAACTGACTGAAAGCGAAACAAAATCTTCCATAACTAGTTGTCTGAAACCCTGTCAAAGTAAATCTTGGTATATCTAACTAGAACCATGCTGTCCTGTGTATGTTTTGTCATGGATAGAAGACTAAGTTGCTGTTCCTTAACATAGTTAACAATTTTATAGTAATGGGAAATTTTCTGCAGGAGGTTTTTTCCTATTTAAAATGCTTGCATTAATTTCTGATGTAGCTTAACAGTTTGCATGAGGGGCCTGATAGATGTATTTAAAGCAGGATTGAGTTTTATAGAAATTATCTTTTCAAAGCTGACATGAGTAACTACTTTTCCTTCTGGAATTTGAGCGTTATTTCCCAAGCAAGGAAGTTATTCTGCAATGCGGTATTCTTTTCTTTCTCAGTTCAAGTCCTACTGCTTAACATATAATCTAATTTCTTTAGGCTGTCTTGGTTTAAAACTGACTCATAACCACTTAAATGTCAAAATAGCTGAATGCTGCTGGAAATAAAAAGCAAAAATGTATCTGTGTTTGCATAGGGGTAATGGAATACATACGAGATTAAAACTCCAGTCCAGATAATTATCCGTAGGAAGCAAATTTATACTCTGATTTCAGATGCTATGAATAGAATGTGATTAGAATTTAATGTGCTACAGTTTTATTTGCAAAATACACAGGTCCTATATAAAACCTCTTTTTATAAAGTACTCTCTAGAAGCCTTGGGGATCCCTGTTTAACTTGCAAATGCCGAAGTTTGATCTTCCCCAAATAGAAGATAGTGAAGCTCCTGAGTTCCATGAACTGACTTCTATTTTCGGCTTCCCATAGAGAGCTGACTGTTCAGCCAATTTAAACTTTTTTTTTTCTTTTTATTTTTTTTTTTTTCCCTACTCCACTTCATCTTCATTCATTTTGGCACCATTTTGAACTGGAAAACTTCCAGTTAGCTAATTGGCCATTTGCCTTGTTTTATGTGGGGGTGATGTCAAGTGCTGAAATAACCAATTGACTGAAAGCAATCTTGTTTCAAAGGCTGGGCAGAACCAAACCTCAGAAGGTACCAATTTCAGGTTTGTTTTGTATTTAACTGCTACACAGCGTTCCTTATCCTAGTGGATGAACTTCGGACAAGAATATAGATTTGAGGTCAAGAGCTTGTGTTTGTTCAGATACCACATTTAGAGCACTGACACTGAATTCTGGTGGAAATAGGAATCCAGATATTTTTCCTTTTTTTTTTTTTAATTTCACTTTCAAGACTTTTTCTACTCTCAAATCGTATTGACAACCAATATTTTATAAAAATATTAATTGAAGTCCCCACTTAAAAAACAAACTGTGGTAATTATACTTTCGTTCGGGAAAGTTTTAAGGATGAGTCAAAAAACTGCTGATGTTGTATAAGGTATCACTGGCATAGGTGAAGGTGTTTAATACAAATTACTAATCAACTTTACTTGGTATGATCTGCTAAATATCCAATGTTCTGCTTTCTACTTATTTTAAATATTATTTAGAATGATAACTGTTATAATGCAAAGTAAAATACCAAACTGTTTTTATCTAAATTTTGCCTCAGAAAACTGCTCCTGTAAACTGCTCCAGGCAAACATTTTTTCTTTGCTAGCTAAACTCCATTTCTGTCCTTTCCTGGGCTGATCCATACCAGGTAGTTTGCAGGATCATGACCTACTAATCCTTTTTGATTTCTGGTGAGCTTTTAAAAACAAAGTAGACCAAGAAACATCAAAGGAGGATTTAAAAGACACACACGGTGCCCTGAGAAGTAAATGTTCTTTGGAAAGCATTCTCTCCTTTACAAAGAGATGAATGCTGTGGTTCAATATTATTCACCAAAAGCACTTAAGCATATGCTTAAAATTAAGCGTGTATTTAAGTTCTCTTGAAGTCTACGTGATTTAAGTACAAATTTGAAGTGAAATACATTCTGGCATACTTTGCTGACACAGAAATTCTGGCTCCATTGAAATAAATGCCTTTGAGGCTAAAGTTCTTTCAGGAAATTCAGTGTCGTTCCTTAAATTTTTCTATCCATTGGGAAGGGTATAAACTGAAGCCACTCCCAAGTTGAAAAAAAAAAATGTAAAAAGGTGTTTCTCATATACTCGGTTGCTTTTCTGATACTTTTGCCCAGCATGAATGATCCAGAACTTGGAAAAAGAAAAGTTGAAATCTGGTTCAGTTGTGTGATCAGAGCATTTACTTGACATTGGGATAGCTGCTGTTTTTGGAACAACTGCCCCTCAGATCCATAATGAATCTGAAACAGAGTATAGAATCTGGAGACACTTGGCAAGTGTCCTTGCAAACCGAATACTGACCGATAGTGCAGGAAAACATACCAAGCTCCCATTTGTAGTGTCTGAATTGCAGATCTGACATGGAGGATAAACAAGAGCCGGTACTTCTTTCTCAGATTTGGGGAGGTGTTTGATCACCATCTTGGAAAAAATGAAGTGTGATTTCTGGATATATTCCAGTATTTGTCAAAGAATGGTGAGGCAATGTTTAACTGCATAATGGAAACTGGAGAGAAATTTTGACATCCCACTCATCAATCCAATTACTTTTTTATCTCCCCACTGTCTTGGAAAGAGAGCAAAGTGTAAACCAACATTTGGCACAAATGGGCTGTCTGTGCCATTTAGAGGCAATTTGCATGTAATTGGTAACAATTATTCAGACAACCCATTTATAAAAGTGAGTGAGCTCACAACCTAGCATAAACTACAAGAAAACTAATCATATCCCCCAGGAATCACACACTGATGTAAGAAAGGAAATGGAAGTCTTTCAGTTTAACCTCTTTCCTGTTTTTTCACCCAGAAATTCGGCGATACAAATAAGCCTGTACTCAGCAGGTTACACATTCTCAAATTAGAAGCACAATTTGTGTTTGTGCCAATTAAGCCTGAATATAATTAAGAGTCTTAAGAGAGTGCTCCCTATCTTTTTATTTTGTTTTTTTTCATTATGGTTTGCTAATCTTTCTGACTAAATGGCCAGCCATTCAAATGCAGAGTTTAACTCCATCTTCACCCAAATCCAGAGGAAATCCAGTTCCTCGCAGCTATTATATAGGTACTTATATCACACCTGTGCTGCTGAACTGTACCTCATGCTGTCTGCTATTGTTGCTCTTTATGTGTGTGTTCCAAAAAGATGTATTTGAGTTCATATAATTTAGCCCTGTTAATAGACTTCCATGAAAATAAATGTAGAGGAACAGCTCAGAGCGATTTACACTGGGGAGTGGGAAATCTGTGCCCTCCAGAGACAAAACAGACTTATGGAAAATGCAACAATTTCAAAATAAAGGTGGGTTTGTGCACATATGCTCATCTCCGTGGTAGCATAAATCGTGCACATGAAAGAAGGCAGTGGGCAGGATCCACGCAGGGTCTTCTATATCCTGTAAGTCCTACACTGATCTGTGGAGTGTCCCTGTGGAAAGTCAGAGAAATGCAAGATGGGATCAGTGCAAGAAGTGGGTTGTTGGCTCTGCATTTTATTATATGGTAAGTCCTATAACTCCTTTTGTACCTGGATACTTCAAAATGAGTGCTCATAAATTACTACTACCTTCTGTGCACACGAACCTCCATTATTCAGTAGAGGTTTCTCAGGGCACATTTTGTGGCTTTTGTGAACAAAAGTTCAAATTTTCTGTGTCAGTTTCGTAGCATTTTCTAGTTTTCCAGGCTGGAATAGCAACGATGAGGCCAAACTTTCCCCCAAAAGAGTAAAATAATGTTGATTCCAATGTCTGTTGTTCATCTGAGGAGGAAATAGTGGTACCACACTCTGAGTGTGCTTTGAGATATCTGTCTGAACAAGTAAATACAACAACTTTCAACATTTTCTGACAACTAACTGGAAATCAGTATGAGAGGCACAAATCTGGTAAATCATGGCACAGATGTTTGCAAAATGCTTATGTTGCCAACAGAAATATGGTAGATTATGGCAATGGTAGGGTCCATGAAGACCTCCAAGTCATTATCAATGATCTGCTACTGGAGAAAATCGTCTTTGTCATTCAGCATATGAAAAACATCTTCCCTGTCTGGTTGCAGAGGGCTGAATGCAATGCAATCATTATTTTCTCCTGTGTATGAAGTTAATCAAAGCTGCATGCTGTACCTGGTTTCGATCATCAGCAAGGAATTGAACTGGAAAGCAAGAAGGAGGGTAAAGGTGCTTCTTAAGAGATCATTTTCCGTGTGGAAACTGCATTTTGCAACTTACCTGTATTTCTCCTTCGAATTTTACAGAGCCAGAGATCTGTTACTATGGCAGGTTTGTCAGACAGTAAAGATTTCCTGCAATAAGGAAATTAATTATTCTCCGATATAAAAAAGTATTCTGATCATGACCACTGAATCCGGCTCAGCTTTGGGCAAGTCTGAATCCAGATCCTTGTGCAGACACCGGCCTCATTAGGCAATTCTCTGAGTAACATTCAGTACCATGCTGCAATATCTGTTAAAAGAGGATGTAATAAGTAGCTGGTGGTAATTCTGATATTTGTAACTGTTTCTGTTTTGGTGAAGACAGTTTCTCATGGAACCACAGGCCTGGGAAAATGTAAAGCTCTTTCTGACCTGCATTCCTCAGGCTGTACAAAAGTTGTAAAGAAAAGTGACCTTTTTCTCATCCTGTTCACCACTGTCTGACCTCCTCTTGACATTGATTCCACTTGCAGAAAGTCAGTCCTTTCCTGGGCTCCCGGATACTCAGTTTGCATTGTTGTCCTTGTATGTTGTAATTAATGGCAGAAACACAGAAGATAATAAGGATTTTCAATAATTTTCCCTTTTTTTGCCAAGCCAGCTGTCTCATCAAGGAACATCTGGCACCAAAAGACAGACCTGACTGTGTTCCAGATAGGGGATACTTCAGAGATGCCTAAAATGAGGCACTGAGCAGGGCTGGGGTTACCCCATGTTTTGAAAATCGATCTTTGTAACTTCTTTCTCTATAAAATAATCTGTAGGCTTTTTTTTTTTTTTTTAATTCAATGAACAAAAATTATTACCTTAAGTATAAAATGGCCTGCCCCTTTACTGTACCTCTATAGTGGTTTCTCAGAACAGCAAAGAGAGAGGAAATGTACTGAGGTGCCCTTTCAGCTCTTCTGAAATCTGTTGCAAAGAAATACTTTACATTCCTCTTCAGGTTTTCTGGAACTTTTTTAATGAAAGGAGCAGTTACTGTTTTTAACATACCTGGCTTTTCTCTTCTCCTTCTATCTGATGGTGAATAAGTGACTGAAGGAAAGGACTGCAACATAATAGCAGGTCAATACCGATTAGAAGCTTTCTCTTGTAGTTTTGCTTATGGTTTAAAGGCTTCTCTGTGTGAGAAAAGTGTGTTTGGCATATGGCTACAGCTGAAGGTAATGTAATTGTGTGTACCTGTATCAAAGCTGAAGTTGCTCCCTTGTATAGAAGCTACAATCTCTAGGCATAGCCTGTTAGTTTATATTTGCAGTATAAGTGTTTTATGTATGATATACATTTGTTATGTAGATTATATACATTTGGTTAAATCCTTCAAACCTAAGTATTCCTCTCCCCATTGTGTTTGCTGGGGCAAACATGGAATAATATTTATTTGCTATATTTATCAAAAAGTGGCAAAAACTCAGCTGTGATCTGGAATTCCTTAAGCTTGATGCTCTTCAGATGCAGAAATAAATTATGACCTAATTTGAAAGAGCTGCCATTGTAAATAGGGAGCCAAACATGGATGCAGAAAGATAAGGGTAAATTGAGGTACAATACGCTTTTAGAGGTGGAAATAAGCTCCGTAGGCTGGATTTTGACAAAGGCAACCGCTCACTGTTTCGCATCTGTGATGCTTGATGACATTGATATTGCTCATTAAAATTACTTATTGAACTCTGATTAAGACTGAGCACACCTTTCAAGTTGGAGGCCAAATGGGGTCTCCTGGATTCACAGAGAAACCAAAGGGAGTCTGTCTTCAACAATGGTGCATTCATACATAGTGTAAATGGTAATAGCCATCATATATGTTCAATGTGAAGAAGCTGACTGGTGGTGTTGAACACCTTTCAGGTAGGAGGCAAGAGCTGGGAACACATGACTTGAACGTTCGATGGCATCACCTGAACCATCACTGCTAGGTTCAGAGAACACGTTAACTGTACAGGAACTTCTGTCTTATTGACTGAAAAAATTGTGCTTCTGTGCTTCATGGTGGCATCTAGTCAGATACCCAGTTGGAAAAGCAATTCTGGATAAATACTGTCAACCAGGCATTTAAAAAGAGAACCAGCTTTCATGGGTGGAGCCCTCGGATGGGGACCAAGAGACCTGGGCTTTTCTCTCTGCTTTTTTTTTATGGCCATGCAGTAATACCTTGGGAAATCCATACCTGTTTTGTGGAGAGATTACAAGTTTTCTTTTACTCCAAGACAGATTAATACTTCACAACCCAAGGTGGTAGCTGGAAGCATAATAGGGAGGGTTTATGTCCTGAGGAGTGCCCATTTTAGGAAGTGTTAAAACCATAAGCAGTCCAACTAGGTATGGCAAAAAAGCAGAGGCTCCTTGGTTCAAGGTTGGTGCTACACTAAGTTGGTGTGGCCTTCAAAACTTTTGCTGAATTTTAATAAATAATAGATGAATAAAGGGCTAAGGGTTTATTCATGTGGTTACACAGTACATAATCTGCTACTTAATAGAGTCAGGAGATGGATTTCATAATAGTTGGACTTCTGCCCTAAATTACTAATTGGTTGCTATTTGCGCTCATAGAGTCATTGACCTTTCAATTTGTAATTTATGAGAGAGTCTTACATCTGATGATACTTCAAAATACTTTAGATCTTATTTTTTATCCAGACCAGCTGAATAAATGTTCTGAGAAGTCACTGGGATTTGATAAAGCTGAAATAAACCCAAGCCTGTTGGTTGTTTTTTTTTGTTTTTTTTTTTTTTTTTCTTTTGTCATTGTGCTGCTGTTTTGTTTTTTTTTTTTTTTTTTTTTTTTTTTTTAACTTGAGACATTTTACTTGGTCTTAAAGCTGCAAGTATGAAAAATATATCTGCTTTGGCCTCTGTTGTTAGGAGGTGGGGAGGGTTCCTGTGAAGGCTGAGTGCTCCTGGTTGCTGTGAGATATTTAGGAGCTGACCTTACAGGGTCGGTTCTTATATGAATTATTTGATAAAAGAAAAAGTTAATTTTGTCCCACACCTCTAACAGGGGTTTGTGACCAGAGCCAATACTGCACAGTGAAAGGCCAGTACCTCTATGCTGTCGTCGTATTGCTTGGTCTACAGAAATGAAACTGCTTCGCTGCTGTTTCTGTGAGTGTTTACGAGCTGCTCAGCTGCACCGCTGTCCCGCAAAGGGGAGCTGCAAAGGTACAACAGTGAGCCAAGGAGCACAGATGGGCCTCCAGCCTTTGGCTCAAAGGCCACCGTCTTAGCCCTGAGCGTTTACACTCAGACTGTGAACTCTGAGATGTGGAGACAGTGCCAGGGTTTTCTTCAGACTCCAAGGTTTAAAGTAGCTGCTGGGCACTCGGTGTTTTGAGAGAATCTGTTCAGAAGTTAACAGAGGGTAGACTGACAGGTTTTAGAACAGTGAAGCTTTACATTAGCATAGTATTCCCCACACTGCTCTATGGTTTCCTCTTAGGAGCTGGTGTAATTTGTGTCCAAAGATACTGCAAAAGAGACAGATTTGATCCAAGGCAGGTTTCCCCAGCTGATGTGCCTGGGTTATCCAGATTGTGTCCTGTCATGCAGATATATTTGTCAGGGTGAGGAGAACCTGCCGGAGGGGATGGAGAGAAACACAGGCTTTGTAAAGGGAATCTGGTTTTGTGTTTGTGAGTGACCAGCTCATCAACACAGGCTGTTCCTCGACATGCAGGAGTATGTTGATTTGACCACCAAAATATGTGTTAATGAGAGAAAATTTCCAAGAACATTTTTTTCCCATTAGTGTAGAGACAAGAAGTTTTAACGTTGTGTTTAAGCTTAAAAAAAAGATCAGTCTTTAAGTGTAATTTCATGTTACTGTTATCTGTAAAAAACCTCAAATCTGCAAAGGTAGCAAGAGCTGATTCAGAATATGTCATATATTTTGCTTTTTGGAAGGATCAGAAAATACACATAAAGAACACTTTTCACTACAACTGTTAACATTGTCTGCTTTCCGTATGATTAACTTTCTTTCCTTGGCCCGTTTTGCTGGGAACTGGCCCTTAAAGTGGTGCAAAATGAAGCAGTCCTAACCTTGAAAGTGGTCTTTGCAAGTGAGTGCTTCTCTCTATTCCAGGGAGTGATTTTAACCCTGTGTGCTTTTCTTTGCTATTTTCCCTCAGTTCAAGCTCCTTTTCACTAGAAGCTGGTTCCTTCTTTCATAAAAGCTATTGGCAGAGCTGCTGCAACTTCTGCAAAGATTTACCAGGTTACATTACCCCTTCCAATTCCCTGCATTCAGTTTTTAAAAGCTTTGCTAAACTTTGGGGGTTTGGGCTGGTGTTTCTCCCCTTGAGCAAGTCTGCAGGAGTCGGGGAGGAGCTTCATCAGAAGGGGTTAAACTCCACCTTTTAAAGTTATTTTTTCCAGAGTTATGGCTTGGATGGAAATCTCATTCTCTTAAGTGTGGCTGAGACCAAGATTATATGAGGAATTGGGTGACTGGGGCGTGAGGATGGAGACAAGGCTGTTGTGAAAACATGTGCGTGGTCAAAGCACTCAGTTACTAGGGGGATGTGCAGCACCACATTCACCACTGAGGAAATGAGCCCTGCCCTAGCAGCAAGGCTTTCACGCTGGGGTAGTAAATAACAGAATGTACCGCACCTTTCTGGTGAGGCAAGGAGAAAATATGCAATATCTGGGGAAGGGTTTCTTTAGGGAAAAGAGTGAGTGGTCATGTAATGGGAGATGGTGTCCGAATGTACATGCATGAGCAGGCAGTACTATGGTGGAACAGACAACTTGAACTCCAGATTTTTGCTAACTTTTTGCTAACTTGGAGTCTTAATGTTCTTCTATACAGCTTTTTTTGAATAAAACTTAATATAATATTATAGTATAGTATAGTATAAATAAATACACTGTGGTGGAGCCAAGGCTGCCATGTGACATTTAGAAGACTTCAAAGCAAATTACCTTAGTTGGGTTTTCAGTTAGATTGAGCTAGAAACGTTGTAAAAAGAGACCTTTTCAGCTTCTTAAAATACATCCCTCAAGATTATTCCAAGTTCCCACAAATGGATTGTGCTGGGAATGTGTTCATGTTCTTAATATTCAATCAGTAATTTGTGAAAATTCATTTTAGACTGTGGGTTTTTTTTATTATACCAGTTGCTGCAAGTTATTCATGCCATAGGATCATTAGTTGGTTTTGCACATTATTCTTTTTGTTTCCTTATGGAAAGCCTAAAATGGAAAAATGTGCTATCTTCTTCTCAGTTTCCAAGTTGCTTGAGGATTTGTAATGGTTATTTCTATGCTGTGAAATGAGAGCTGTTTTTTTTTTTCTCCCTGTAAATGCAAAGCTTGACTGCATGTACCCATTGTACCCATGGTTTGCATGAGAGAGCTTTCAATCCATGCATAGTCCCACTGGCTGGCTCTGCGTGAGCAATAGTTTGTGAACATAAGCACTAGCAGAATCCAAGGCCTGAGTGAACAAGCGTGGTGCAAATACCAGTGCAGTGAATCAGCAGGAGAAATAATCGACAAGGGAAAAGTATTTGCAAATAAATTTTGATGTATTTGCCTAGCACTATTAAAGATGTGGAAAAATTAACTGCTGTGATCATCTGACAAGCGAGCAAAATTCCCTGTAGTCACTACCAGTTAAGCTTGGAATTAGTTAGTCATAGCAGACTGAAGGGTAAAAAAATTAAAGTACCAATATGAAATGCCAAAAATAACTGCAGATAAAACAATGTTAATATTTTTTCACTTTCTCTGGCCTCCTTGCCCCTCCCCATCTGGTATTAATTTTTATTTTATTTGATTTTAAATAATCTTTAAGACATCAAGGGCATTGGGGCTTTAGCTGTAGAGCACTAGGTCTGCTTTTCACATTGAAGTGAAAAGAGCCTACCTTTGAAGTATACTCATTGTTCAGAAAGGAACACTCCTCCCTCCCACTTTTAGAGTGAACCTCAGATGTTTTAAAATATTGGCTTGATATATTAAGTTTGAAAATGTCTTGGAGCAGTTTTGTTTCCTCTTGAGCTTTGTATCAACCTTGAGCCTGATGCTGCTGACTTAGAGACAGGTGGAAAGATGTATTTAACAAGTGGAAGATTCAAATGAAATTCTTGCTCCCACTCAGTACTACACAGCATGGTCTGGATTGCACTGCATGTTGCCGGCTCCATAGTTGTCATCGAAGCTCCTGTTACTTCTCAGAGTGCAGAATGATGAAGGTTGCAACCAAGAGACTGTTTTTATGCCAGACAAACTTTCTTCCTATGGTTTCTCATTCGTGATGCTTTAAAGAGTAAGTATTACTTGTCACTCAAAGGTACCTCGTCTTAAAGCATACTGTGACAGCAGCATGATAGCATGTTCTGCCAGTGAATAAGGTTTTATTTTAAAAGTTGCCTACATAGTGAAGGGATTAGACTTAGACATGTTGCTCAGTCTTATAGTGGGGGAGAGATGCAAATTTTATTCTTTCCTTTTGCTGAAGCTGTTAAAGCTGGTCTATAGGAAGATGCCGTTACTCAGCTGATCAGCAACATGTCTGTATGAGGCAGCAGCTCTGTCCTTCTCTACAAGGCTTGCAGGAGCTCAGCTGGAACAGGAGCCCTTCCTTGGTTCATCAGGTGTCTCTCGCTTCTGTGGGGGGGCAGTGATGGGAGTCCCTGCGGGTGCTGCAGCTCTGGATGTCTCTGCTTGGACAAGTGGGCATACAGTGCTGCTGGGAGTGGGGCAGTGGTGACACCGTGACCTGATGCAGACCATCGCACTTCAGCTGCTGTGGATTTTGATTACTTGGGAGGGGGAAGCAGTGAGTTTACTTTTCCTTCTGAGGGCTACCTGGGAGGTCCAGGCAGGTCTCATCTGACAGCCTCTCAGCCTAGACAACCAAAGCTTTTCTTGAATAGCTGACCGCAGGTGTGCTGAGCCCTGGTATTGTGGTATCAACGCTCAAGAGACCATGGGCAACACAGAGGCCCTGGCCAGGGCTGCAGGCGCTGCCTCCATGGGCAGCACAGTGCGGTGGTGTCTGGAACAGGGAGGGTCAGTGGTCACAGTCCCCTTTCCTCTACAGTACAAATCATCTATTGGAGCCTTTCCTAGAATAGTACCACCTCCCTGGGGAAGATTTTGTTTTTGTATCACAATCATTTGCACTTTATTTTTTTTTTTTTAACTGTTAATGGAAAATATGAAATCAGGGAAGCGTGATATTAGGTGGTAACTGTGGTGTCTGCCTTTTGGGGAATTTCATTATTTGTTTGTCAGTGTTAATGTGAGTTAATTTGAAGTAGTGCAGGGCTACGAAATTCTTTACATGGGTAAAAGAAAATGATTTAACAAGAATAATACATATTTTAAACCTATCCTTTGTTGTGGTTGAAAATATTACATCAGTAATATTCTTTATGTAGTAGATAGTTTTATGAGGAACGGAGCTATTGTAAGTGTAAGATTTACAATTCCTTTGTCTAACTTTGTGAAACAATATTAATTTCTCAAGCTACTGCCTGAAAGAAAATGTGTCACTGTTGATTTATAGCCTTTGGTCAAATGCTCTCATAGAGTTTGACCCATCTGTTAGATTGTACAAATTTTTAGAACGATTAATTGAAGCATGTAAATTACATCTTGTTGAAGTTTCTCCTTGTCTAACTGTGTGTCTGTCAAATAGATAATTACACTGATTAAATTTGTCAAAGAAAAGGAATTCAAACCAGATGTGTGAATAAATGTTTCGTGCTGTTATAGCAATTAAAATCTTCAGTTGAGGCAACAACTTAAGGAAGCATTGAATTTATTAGACTTAATAAAAAGGGGGTGTTTCCATGAAACCACCCCTGAGATTTTATAGCAGTGAAAATATTTAAGTTATTTGTTACATTTTATTATGATAGTGTTTTTTTTTTTTCCTCTGCATTTCTTTTAGTGCATATACAAATACAGAGCTTTGAACAAAATATTGTTCACCTGCTTTTGGTAATCAGATGTTAAGATAGGTAATGTCAAGCCTCTGGTACCAAATATGTCATACAGTGGTGAGTTTGTGGATTGAACTGCTGTATTTATTTAGGAAGCAATGAAGTCCTTAACTAATAGCACAATATGAAACTACTGGAGGCTCACAGGCACTCATACCCTCGGGAAAGCAGATGGGCCTCGTAGGCTCTTCGCATAAACTCTTTACATAAAGATGGATCTAAACTTCATAGCAAAATTTTCTACCATGATACAATTTGCTTGTCAGATGAATATTGGCTCCGAGTGAGGACAGAATAAGTCCTCTTAAGTAAGATTCATAAAAACTAAAAACTTACATGTATAATTTTGCCATTTACTGAGTTGTACTGGGGAAATGTGGCATGGATGTGTGAAAGCACAGGAGTGTAGTAGGCGTATGGAGACAGAACAAGGAACGTAATGTGTGGGCTCTCAGAGCCAAATCTTTCATGAACGAGCACTGTGTGAATTTTACTTTTGTCTTCAGTAAGAGAAAATTTCCTAGATCTGCCATCACATCGTAAGTAGTACAATGGCTAAGAGCTAGGATTGCTTTTGTTTGAACTTTGTTTCTTTGCGCTAACCAGAAGCACATCTTTACATTTACTCAGTATGGGCAAAAACATCTTGCGAAAAGGAGTTTTATTTTATATATGAATGTAATAAAAAAAGAGCAAAAGAAGATTCTGTTGAATAGTGAGAAAGTGAGACAATAAAGTGCACAGTGATAATTGTTCTGACTTCTTAATACATGGATGTGAATAGTTCCAGTAGTTGCAGAGAGACTCCTCACAGCAGAGTGTTTACCTGCATGTTGTGGTTGTATTCATTTATTCTGTTGCCATGCTTTTACAGCTATACAAGACATGGGAAATGTATATGAGACACAGGAAATGTAAAGCTATCCATTGTATATTTGCAGTCTTGTGAAGCTGGTTGTGTGTTTCCCTCCCCACCCCCCACTAAAGTTGTATTGAAAACATGCCTTTAAGATTTTTAGCTGTAAAATTCTAGATTCACCATCAACACAGTTTGGCCAATTCAAAACCTGTTTTATTTTGTTGGATGTCTCTAGAAAGTGAGAAAAGAACTATTATCTTGAGCAGATATGAGAAGGCAGCAGAACCTAGCAATTTCTAAGTATCTAGAAGAAATAAATCTCCGAATTTTAGTGGGAATTAGCATAGAAATTTGGATATGAGCAGATAAACACCATTGTGGAATTTGGCTCGATTGAATTTCAGAGAAACAACTGAAACTGCATGGGCAAATACAACAGATTGTTAGGTATTTTCAGTTGGATACATATGCAGTATAAGAGCTTAACAAAAATAGGCTTAAAAATAGATATTTCTGTTGGTTATTGGGATTTAAAAGTAGTATGCTTATGTTTCTGACTGTACACTAGCGGAACTTTAGATAATTGATCCAAACACCCTAGCTCCTGAATCCTTCTAGAAGAATACATGATCCTGCTGTTTAGATTCTCAGAAAACTGAAGAAAATGTGAATCGTTTTTACTGTAATTCAGCACTAGGAATGGAATATTGTGTTTAGTCTTACAACTGGTTTTCATCAAAGTGTCTAAAAATCCTGTAGCTATATGCTTTTAATGGAAATGCTCTTTTGGGGACTAGCTTGCCAGTTTATTTCAGCACTGGGGTAACTCCACCTTTAATAGTTTAGTTATTTGCTGTAATCTGTCTTCATCTTTTGAGCAAAATTAATCTTTGTTGAAACTCCATATCAGGGATATGTATCACCTAATATTCATCTGTAATAATATCTATGTTTGTGTATGTGGGATAATTGTAACTCCTAGTTATTATTTTATAGTTATCTAGAATTCAGGAGTTTGCAGCCTGCTTGCTTGTATTTTGTGACTCAGTGAAATTTAGTCTTGCTGAATAACCTCTCACTGAATTACTCGATGCTATTTCTTTATAGAAGAACAGAAGAATTGGAGTCAATTGGGCTTTTACACTAAATTTGAGAAACACTCAGCTTCTAATAGAAGACTAACTATAACTGGATTATTTCAATGTGCCTAACAGTACATTTAAGACAAATTAGTTATTTTTAGTCCTGTCTATCATAAAGAATTTTACATGACAGCTGGCTGATGAGGCGTAAATTGGCATTCTTAAGTGTAACTGAGACGGCCCTTCCTTGCTTCCAGTCTTTGCAGTCCCTCTGCTAATCTGACAGCTCAACAAAGGTGACCGGTGTCTTTGGCTTTTGAAAGAGTTCAGGTGATCTAAGCCCAACAGCTGTGTGTTTTCTCCCATGAACATCTGGCACTCATCGTGGTATGTATTGTTGTGTGTTTTGTTTTACATGTGCCAATACTGCCTTAAAGCTACTAGAAGGCCAAAGTTTATTTTGGCTGAGTAGTCAACTATTTAGAATACACAATAATATAAAGCTGCTCATTTCCCTCCAAACTCCTGCAGCTGTTTTGATAAGTTATAAAGCAAAGAGGGAAAACTAGACATGACTGCAACTATAAGATGGATTCTCTGGTGCATCTGCAGTGGGCTCACAGCTTGGGTGGTTGCAGGTCAGATATATAAAGAAAAAGGGATCATTTCACACTGGTATCCATCATTAGTAGTAACTTAGGACAAATATTAATATTAGTGAAATCAAAGCACCTTGAGTTTTAAATGGGCTAGTTACACGTAATAAACTACTTAAAACATGATGAATAGCTTTAAAATTGTACCCTCTTCAGCAATTAAATGTCCATTAAATAAATTTCTAGATTTTTGTAATCATCAGCATTAATTATTTCAAATTCAATATGTTAAGATGAAACCACTGACAGCAGTAAGGGTAAACCTGCTACTGGTTACAGTGTGGAAGGTTTGCCTGAGCAATGCGCATGTAACAGAAGAGGATTCTGCGGTATGCTTTTATTATAATGACTTCTAAATAATTTGTTACTGTAATAGGTTCTCTAAGAAAAGATCAGTTTTTAAAACAAGTAAGAATTTCCATCAAGATAATAAATTTATGCAAGTTTAAGCAATGAGCTAAGCCTTCAATCTAAATACAATTCCTGAAAGAAAAAGCTTAAGTCACAAAAGGTCTGTTAGTGGATCACAAAGGAGAGACTATTCTGGTCTGTTCTGCAGAAATTCATATTTAATGTCCTGTACGAATTTACTCAGTGGTCTGCAATGGAAACTTTAGGTGGTACGTTCCCTTGTTTCACTTTCATGTGTTCATCACAAATTACAGAACTGCTCAGTTCTGTGTGAGACACAAAATGGAAACAGTCCCTTGTCCATTGACTTTAGTGCTTAAAGGTGGAAAGAGAATATACAGTGGGAAACCCACTGGAAGGATTAATTTTCAAGTTATATTTTTAGACAGAAGAAGATGGAATTAATTCAGAAATGAAGGTGGCATCATATTTATCATAAACTCCAGTTTTGTTTCTTGTCTCTGGAATGTGTCAAGCCGGACCAGCCATTTCAGAGTTATAGGCCCTACAGGACCTGCCATCTTTGGGTATACTCCAAGACAAAAAAAAGGCAATTTAGCACAGTACAGAAACCTGCTAGTAATTATATGTAGCAAGTAGAAATTAGTTTGGGACAGAAGTATTTTTAAGGGGATTCTGCCCTGTCTAGTTTTAAGTTCCATTAACTTTATGGTAGTGTGGAGAAAAGCCATGGTAAGAAAAGGGGCAGCTAGAAGACACTGCTGTCTGGGCAAAGGAAGGAGGTGGTTGTTAAGTGGTGCCTTGAAGGTAAAGACAAGCTCTGTTTTATGTAGGAAATGCTTAGCATGGAGGTGTTAGAAGAATACAGTAGTGAGTGTTTGTGTTAAATGGATTGCAAGGGAGAGGCATGGGAAATTTTGTGTGTTTTAAGTGTTTTTACATTGTACTTATACTTTCAAAGCTGTTATCCTGCCTCTTGGGTAAATAATATTTAGCAAATATTTATAACATATACAGTCAACTTGATGTTTAGGTCTTCCAGAGCTTAGGAAAAAAAAGGAAGTAGCAGTAGTGTTAACATAGTTCAACCCTTGTGTACTTAAACTGTAAACTTATGGAGGAAGAATTGTACAGGGATATGTTTGCACAGTGCTTGATACAGTAGGTTCCTGGCTTCTGTATCTTATTATACTACAAATAGCAGGCAAGAAACATAACTACATTACAGTCACTGTATTTTAGAATTATAGTTCAGCCAGTAGTGATCAAACCAGTGGTAAAATGGGATTTCAGTCTGTTTTTGCACATGTATAATTTGAAATTAAATCCTCAAATAAGCCAGGAGAACTATAGCTGTAGGGGAGCAGATGATCAGAGTTCAGAGGCCAGATAGTTAGTAGAAGGAAAAATGGGCTCTGGGGTTTCCTTTGCTTCACCCATATATATCTGTAACCCATACAGCTGCAAAATTGCCTTAGTTTGGCCAACTACTGCCTCCTTCTTCTTTTCCCTCTCTCAACACATGGCTTCTTTCTACTTATACAAAGTACAGCTGCAGAGCAAGTATTATAGCATGCAACACTAAGGCTAGTGTTATACTAGCCTTGTCATTCCTATGCTTATTCTCTTCAGTGTCTGCATATAGCCTTCATCCCTGGGAGTAAAGGCTTTTCCTAAAGTCTTATCTATTTTCAAGTGCTTTTGGGTGCTGTTCTTGGCACACACCTGAAATATTATGCTGAAAAACACAGGACAGCGACTTTCCTTATGCAGAAAAAATATTCTGTGTTGTTTATTTGCTTCTTTTTTAATAATAAAATGAGCAGACAAAGTCCTGGTGAGGTAGCACCATCAAACCATGAAATTTGTTCACAAGCTTTTTGTGTTCTTCCATGAATATGAGTGGAAGAGGGGTACTTGCTTTTTTGGTGCTGGGGGGAGGTGAATGTTTCAATAACAATATCAATTCTGGTCTTTTTGGGCAACCTGGTTAAAATCCAACTTCTTCCCCTAAGGAATCACAGAGAACATCTCAGCTCTGCTATTCTGCCTGCTCCACTCAAGTGGGAATCCCACCAGCTCTGCCCACAGGAGGAGAGCAAACAGCAGCAGAGATGAAAACCAGTGTGCATGTGAAAGAGGAGAATTTTGCTTAAGGCATCTGAAGTATCATGGGAGGCTTAAGATAAAAGTTGTTTTTGTGTTTGGAGTGCAGCTGTGGAATATCTGACCTCAGGCTCAGTAGCTACCAGGGACTTCATTATTTGATGGTATAAAGTTTCAAGAACCTTGATACTGCACTGCTAACATTTCAGATGCAGTGGACACTGCCTCTTGTTCTTTGGCTGAATTTGCTGGAGGGCTTGAACTCAAGAATTTTTCTCCTTGTTTTATTGGGTAGGAGAGACTGAGTCTAGCTTTACATGCAGATGAATTTTTAAGTATCACTTCTTAAAATTATGTTTTTCCACAAAACCAACAAAATGAGTAGTAGGCACCTGTCAAGGTGAGACTGCTGCACTTCAAGATGACTTGTTCAGTTTTCTTTATACGTTCCCATCTGCCCATCTGCATTTGCCTGTACCTTCTTGTCTGATACTGGAATTGCAATGTTTCTGTCAAAGGGGTCATTCTTCTGCTCAGGGTGAAGCTACACTTAACACACTGATGTCCATGTCCAGCACTTGTTTTCCCTGCAGCTAGTTCAAATACAAACAAAAATGCAAAACTTCAGGAACTACAGTCAGCAATCTCTCATTCTGCAGATGCCCGTGATTGCTGTTGCTTACATGTGCAGGCTAAATCCTCACAGTATAATTCTTCTTATGTGCAAATTTATGCTCATATCAGTCTCACTGCAGTGTTTCACATTACTGGAGACTGGGACTATGGTATTTTCAGAGGAGAGCAAAAAGATATTCCCTGTCTCAGTGGGACACACACCCTGAGGAGACACATTTTGCCAGATCAGGCCAAACTGCAAAAAAGGTACTTGTGGTATTTCATCTACAGCTTCACTTTGCCTTTTTGTAGCCACCATGCAGGGTTATATTTGTTGGTAGACTGATTGCTTAAAAAAGGGCTGTATTCTCTAAGAGTCCCAGGTGAAGTGTCAGCTCTGCACGAGCTCTCTCAACACTGGACAGTAGGAAACAAAATCTTTCTGCAGTGACTCAGTATCTCAAATACTGCACACACTGGCTGTAAAAACATTCTGTGCTGTTTGAAAATGTCAGTCCCCATATCTCTGTCAAGAGGTTGACATATTTTCCCAATCAATTGAATGGAGAACTCATTTTGTCTAATTTCAAACCCATTCTGATATCATCACTTTCAAGGTTCAGCTCAAGCTTGAACATTACTGGGTTCATGTTTCTTTTTAAGATCATATCAAAGGGGCAGGGAAAAAGAAAATGGTAAAACTATGAAGCAAGAAAGGCAATGAAGTGCTCCTTTCTGGAAAAACTAATATGGAGGTTGAGAGTGATAAAGAAACAGGACTAGAAAGGGCAGAAACTCCTATGAAAATGTCAGCACTCTCTGTGCTATATGTGCCAGTCACTGCTGGGTTTGGAGAAGAAGTTTCCATGTAACGGAGCAGTTAAAAAAATAAATTGCCCCTAACATGATGAAAAAGGTCTGAAGAGGGAAGAAAGAAAAAAATTTGAAAACTTTCATCCCTCTTTCATCTTTCACCAGGAAGATTTTTTTACAAACTCTTCAGTGTGGGAAAACTTGTCCATCTCTTCTCATAAATTTTTCTTTATTTCTTCAATGCTCCAACTAAACAGTTGTTGCGTGTCCAAGTCTGGCTGGCTAAGGTGGGATGGTACTTGCTCTCAATGCTTACATTAAAGGCTATCTCTTTTGCCTGTTCCTCACCCCTCCTCACTGTATAATGTAGTATATGGCAACTCTAGTGCTACTTGTTAAATTTCCTTAGTAAAAAAAAAATTTGCAAGAAGGTTTTGCTTGTTTGCTTGTTTTCTTGCAATATTCCTCACTAGTAAAAATTACGCCATGACTTGTTGCTTATGCTGTCTACAGTATCTCTAAATCCAAGGAATTGGCTGGGAACAGCTGAAGGCTGGAAAATTTGTTCTGCTTTCAAGCTGAGTTTTTCTCTGAACTTTGCTTTTCTTTGCGCTGCAGGATCCGATCCCTCTTCTGTTCAGGTGCACAGCCAGGGAGGTTTGGAGTGTTGAAGCTTTTGGAATGAGGATTGGAAAATCCAGGAATTGATACTTAAATGAATGCACTCAGTTTTTCTCTCCAAAAAATTATCATTTCTGGACCTTAGTAATTTCTCCTTTTTGTAGACCAAATTAGTTGGGCAGGATCACAATTTTGTGTCTACATCTACTGATTCTGTACCTTTGTCAGCCTGGCAGGACAGTTTACAATAACCACAATAACCATGCTTTTTTGACTCCCAGTGTCAAAATCTCATAAGGTTTATTAATATTTTCTTCCCAAATCTTGACTAGATTTTACTTTCATTATATATTTTAACTGACTTGTAATATAACATCACTCCTCTCTCTGTATGGACCCTGATACTATAATCCTGTAACAGCATTTAGGGTCAATGGTGTTCTGATTAGCTTCCAATGGTGATTAATGTTTTTTTTTTTTTTTTCTTCCTTTTCCTCCCCCAAATGGCAGTTGTTTACATCTTTGTTAGCACTCTCAGTTCTGACCAGCCTTTTCTTATCAGTCAAGTGCTTTTTCAACACCTGGACCTGACAATGGATTTCATGCATCAATGCCTAAGAGGTATTTTAGAGCCATTAACCACACCAGTGCTTACAAATATAAATGTCACACTCTCCAAGCAACATCCTGCTTCCCAGTCCCCATTTTTCTCCTCCTTCCACTCCTCTCCCTGTCCCTAGCCCCTCAAATTATTTTAAAGTAACCCTGTGATTCAGACTAGCCTGGGATCTTCACCAGTCTGTCCCGACTTTCCAGTTTACAACCATACATTGACTTCCACACCGGGGAAAAAAAAAAAAAAAAAAAAAAAAAGAAAGAAAAAGGATTTTTACTGAGGCTGACTTAAGCATCTGCCTACTCTTGGCACTGTCTCAACCTGGAAAATTAACAATGCTGTACTCTGGGCTGGCCAGTAGGTGTCAAAATAACCTGTCATTTGAACAACTGCAGTGTGTTACTGATGGGAAACTGACAATCTTTTGTCTTGCCCAAGGTTTGTGAAAAGTTGGGCTCAGCCAGTATCTTGTGTCCTTAACCAAGAATAGAGCTGATGCTAGGGCAACTTACTGAGTGTTTGGTACTGCTGTAAATAACAGTATTACAGTTGCTGTCTCAAATCTAGTGAAATCAGTAGATATTGGGAATTTACCGAGGCTAGTAATGCTGTGGAAAGCCATACACTTCTCTGACTGCCTTTACCTCTCCTCCCAAAATACTTAGCAAACTGGACATATGCTTCCTAATAGGCTGCATGTAGTGCTGCCATAAATCAAGATGGACACTTCATTTTGCTTGCCTTGTTGGCTTTGTTTTTGGTCTTTTTGTTCCACTACATTTGACCATAAACCTGATTTTTCTGAAACTCTTATGCATGAGAGCAGACCCAACAAGATGAGTTTTGCCCTCAGGGGTGCAAGGTAGCTCCTGCTGACTTTAGCACTCAACGAGACCCTATGAAGGGAAATAGTTTAACCATTGTGTTTGGTGTTTCACTGAAAAGTTAGGCAACCGCTGTACATACTCAGAGTGTTTGGATTATGAACAATTGTCATGTTCTTTGAGCACTTCAGTTTAAAACACAAAGAAATAATTGATGTTTTTGTACTGTCTTAAAAATCAACAGCTCACCTATTTGTTAATGCATATGGGTACATCCTGTGGTCTCAGTTTACTGGGAGGGATGTAGGCACAGGTTTGTTGCCCTAAAACTTCATATGTTGTACAACTGTAGTTTACTGTTGTGAAGGAGAAAGTTTACCTGGGTCTATAATTGTAGATTTTATAAAACATTTTTTTGTGTTTCAGTTTACTGATGAAACAGAGTAAAAACATAAACAAGAGAGATTTATCCTGTCTCCTTTGGGAACAGAGTTTTACCTGATTTTTCTAGTTTCCTCAAAATGCTATGAGTCTGTATATGGGTGACCTGATCTTTGTGAAGGGCACTGTTACTATTCATTGCAGTTTACTTAAGTTTGTTCACCCACATGTAACAAAACAGGAAGCCCTTTGGCTTCAATGGGGATTCCAGGCACAGGTCTGGCTGGAAGACTGCTCTCCTGAAAATCAGCCCCCTGCCTCTGTTCATAATGGTGAAGCACTGAATTAGCTACAGTAGTGAGCGAACTAATGACTTAGCAGAGTCTCAGCAGAGAGAATATAAGGCTGTTGTCAGAGGGTGTAGGGAGGCAACTAAGAAAGCTAAGGCCTCCTTAGAATTAAACTTTGTGAGAGGGGTCAAGGACAACAGAAAGAGCTTCTTCAAATACATGACAGATAAAACTAACACTAAAGGCAATGTAGGCCCACTGATGAGTGAGGTGGGTGCCCTGGTGACAGAAGATACAGAGAAGGCAGAGGTACTGAATGTCTTCTTTGTCTCTGTCTACTCTGCTGGAGGCTGTCCTGAGGAGTCCCCTACTGCTGAGGCCCCAGAGGAAGTCAGGACAATGGAGGAGTTTGCCTTGGTTGATGAGGACTGGGTTAGGGAGCAATTAAGCAATCTGGGCATCCATAAATCCATGGGTTCAGATGGGATGTATCCACGGGTGCTGAGGGAGCTGGCTGAGGTCATTGCTGGACCACTCTCCATCATCTTTACCAAGTTTTGGGAAACGGGAGAGGTGCCGGAGGACTGGAGGAAAGCAAATGTCACTCCAGTCTTCAAAAAGGGCAAGAAGGAAGACCTGGGTAACTATAGACTGGTCAGCCTCATTTCCATCCCTGGAAAGGTGATGGAACAACCTATCCTTGGTGCCATCTCAGGGCATATCAAGGATATGAGGGTCATTAGGGTCAAGATGGCTTCACCAAGGTGAAGTCATGCTTAACCAACTTCATAGCCTTTTATGAGGACATGAGCAAATGGATAGATGATGGTAAAGCAGTGGATGTGATCTGCCTTGACTTCAGTAAAGCATTTGACACAGTCTCTCACAGCATCCTCACAGCTAAACTGAAGAAATATGTTCTGGAGGATCGGGTAGTGAGGTGGACTGTGAACTGGCTGAAGGAAAGAAGCCAGAGAGTTGTGGTCAATGGGGCAGAGTCTAGTTGGAGGCCTGTATCTAGTGGAGTGCCTCAAGGGCTGGTACTAGGACCAGTACTATTCAATATATTAATCAACCACTTGGATGAAGGAATAGAGTGCACTGTCAGCAAATTTGCTGATGACACCATGCTGGGAGGAGTGGCTGACAAGCCAGAAGGCTGTGCTGTTGTCCAGCGAGATCTGGACAGGCTGGAGAGTTGGGCAGGGAAAAATTTAATGAAATATAACAAGGGCAAGTGTGGAGTCTTGCATCTGGGCAGGAACAACCCCAGGTTCCAGTATAAGTTGGGGAACGACCTGTTAGAGAGCAGTGTAGGGGAAAGGGACCTGGGGGTCCTGGTGGACAGCAGGATGACCATGAGCCAGCACTGTGCCCTTGTGGCCAGGAAGGCCAATGGCATCCTGGGGTGTGTTAGAATGGGGGTGGTTACTAGGTCGAGAGAGGTTCTCCTTCCCCTCTACTCTGCCCTGGTGAGACCACATCTGGAATATTGTGTCCAGTTCTGGTCCCCTCAGTTCAAGAAGGACAGGGAACTGCTGGAGAGAGTCCAGCGCAGGGCAACAAAGATGATTAAGAGAATGGAACATCTCCCTCATGAGGAAAGGCTGAGGGAGCTGGGTCTCTTTAGTCTGGAGAAGAGAAGACTGAGGGGTGACCTCATTAATGTCCACAACGATGGAGCCGGGCTCTTCTCGGTCACAACCAATGATAAGACAAGGGGCAATGGGTTCAAACTGGAACACAGAAGGTTCCACTTAAATATGAGAAGAAACTTCTTCACAGTGAGGGTGACAGACACTGGAACAGGCTGCCCAAGGAGGTTGTGGAGTCTCCTTCTCTGGAGACATTCAAAACCCACCTGGACGCCTTCCTGTGTAACCTCATCTGGGTGTTCCTGCTCCAGCAGGGGGATTGGACTAGATCATCTTTCAAGGTCCCTTCCAATCTCTAATATTCTGTGATTCTGTGAGGCTTAGCTGAGAAAAAAAAAAAAAAAAAATCTCCTTTTTTAATTTTTCTTTCAGTGAAAACCTGAATAGAAGGAGAACTGCGGTGACATGAACAGCAGACAGATACAGATTGGTCATAAAAATAAATAAGCAGTCAGGCTGGAAATGAGAAGGTTCCTGGTGAATTTCTGAAACAGTCTTTTAACAACATGAATAAAAGAAACAAAACCCATCAAAACAAAGCAAGCCACAGATTATTTGAGGCAAATACAAAAACAATTGCCTGAATTGGTGCTTCTGAGAGCCAGGGTTGGATGTGATGACCTGAAGGGTCCTTCCGAGCCTATTTCCCTTGAAAACAATTCCTGAAGCTGTGTGTTACTTCTCAGACGCTACAGAAGAACCTGTGTTCAAGTCACAGGGCTGCCTCATGCTAGAGACCTTGCAGGTTTAGATAAGCAATTTGTTGAAATCTGTTGGCTCCTCTCACTGTCAGAGTGTGTCACACTGGCAGAAATTCAACACTGATACATCTCACCCAACAGTGGGCAACTTGTCAAAAATAAGACTGTTGTTGGCTTGACCTATGCCAACTCATCAGCTTATGCATTCGTGGCCCATCAAGGTCAGGGTTCCTCTTTGCTACTTTATGTTCGTGGATGATTGTGGGGAAAAATATGTTTTCAGTTAGTATGAGACCAAAACCAACAGAAAATATCAAAGTGTGGGGAAAAAAATCAACCCTAAATCAGTCCAGAAAGTGCCTTCGGTAGGAGATGAACCAAAGCACAAAGGCCACTCAAAGTCAGTCTCTTCAACCAAGAAGAGTGATCAGGCAGGATTTGGTTTGAACTGGAGAGCTCTAATTGATGAGATCTTAGAAGACATCACACATTTGGGGAATCTCTTGGTTCCTTGACTTGATGAGTAAATATGATTTATTTAAGTAAGATTTTAAATTGAAATACAATGTAAATTTACTCCTGCCCTTTCAGCTTTCATGTTTTTCAGATGAGTTTCTGATCCTTAATGTCACACTATAGCAACAATAAAAAAAGTCTTTTTAATACCTTATAGTAGCTGCCAGTAATAACACTGGTTTATAATGAAGCCAACAAATACTGAAATTTGAACAATTTGTGAAGTCAGTAGAAAATGTGTAACCACATACTCAGGCAAATAGGCTTTTCTTATATAATAATCATCCTACTCTTATAAAAAACAGATGCAATTTCAAAGCAAAAGAAAAAATGTGTGCTGCATATTGGAATACACATTTTAAAAGAAATAATATCTTTAAAAGTCCACAGTTTTGTGTTTACTGTCTCTCCCTTTTACTCAGTGAGATTGTTTTCTGGTCCCTCCTCACCACCCATTGAAGGTGCACACCACCCACCACGATCATGCTCCATTAAGTTCTTGTGCTAAACAAAAAAGTTCTACGGAGCTTTCATTTATCAACGTTCCCCCAAAGTGCTTTATGCATTTCATCAGGGATTTGCAAAACTATTCGCAGCTTTGGAAACACAGCACTGAAGCGCCATGATCGATGGGAGGGCATTCAATAACCACCCAATGCTGTTGAGCAATCCTGGATAGTGGTTTGGGACAGGAAGTGAATGAGGAGAAGATAATGAGATGAGGTAGTTGATTAGGTCTTTGTTTAAAACTGCTTGGGATTTTTAAGTGCTTTTGGTGCTTTTAAGTCTCATTCAAGAAACGTTATTTTTGAGAAAAATATAAATTAACACACTGCTGGGTGTAGGTTCAGGCCTGTTCCAAGTGGGTATTTTACCTTGCAAAGAGAGGTAAAGTGCAAAAATATTTAATTATCACAAAATGTCTCATTTATATACACTGATTATATAAAGATGATGTTCCACTGATCAGCAGTGATAAATACGCAAGTAAAACTTTGCAAAAAGTGGATAGTACTGCTTCAACACAGAATAGTGTCTTGTTATCTGGATTTACCTTAGTGCTCTCCATCTGAACACAATCACAACTCAGCATTGCTTGTCTTAGTTATCCTATTAATTAAAGTAGAAATGCCTTTGTAGGCAACATTTCCCCTTCTCTCCTTCAGAGTCAGGACTGGTATACAGAGGTGTGATATTTCAATCCTGAAACAAGAGGGTTTGTTCTTGCGACAGCTTCAGAGAGTGTCAGTCTGAGCTCCTTTATTCTGCACCGTCTGGAAAATTGCCGCGTCTCCTCAGCTGGGTATTCTCATTGCTTAGCACATTCCCCACAGCCCCTGACAAGAACGTTACTGTGGGAACAGGGGAATGTCCAAAGCACACGATGTTCTGGCAAATCCCAGCTGGCAGGCAGCCCTCTGGGGTCACAGCTAGCCAGATGTGACGTGGGCTGCTCTAAATCAGACCCTTGGCAAGCTCGAAGGACCAAGAAATTTCTTGCTACATCCACTTACCCCCAGCAGATACTGGGGCAACTGAGGTTAGAGGCTAACATAGTGATTCTTAGCAATTTTGAGGTGGAACATCGATCACTGGTTTCCATGAGGAATTAAGTGGTACATTCAGCTTATTGACATGTGAGTCTATATAAAAACATATTCTCTCATAAATGAGAGAAAAAATTATGATACTTAAAGCATTCATTTAATCCACAGTTTCTATCATAAAAACAAGGGGCTGACAGCAATGTTGTTTAGTTTTATTAACTTTATTAGAGTTAAATGGGACTATTCTTGTGGCTAGCCATAAAAAATGATGAAGTTACTATAAATAGAAGCTAAATTATTTCTGGATCTCGTAACTGGTATTGGGTACTATTGTGCTAGGTTATTTATAAATGTGGGATAGAAAATTCTTTCTGAGCACTTAATGGCAAAAAAGGAAAAGACATGACATGGACAAATAACCAAACAAATAGTGGAATAACTGAGTGAAAGTGATCTTATGAATGAAGGAGATAATCCTCACATCCTTATGTTAATACTCTTTTTCACAATCATAGGGGAAATTGTAATTACTTTGAAAAATCCATAGCTAGTTACTAAAGTGACTACGTGTTGTATTTAAACAAGATACTGTTGGAATGAAGACTCAACAGAATTTTATTAAATTTCCTTCATTACAGTTTGTTAATTCTTATGAAGACAATATTTGTCTTATGTTTTAAATGGTTATTTGCCATATATTATTTTATTAAAGTAGCCACATTTTTTAATATCTTTTAACTTTCCTTGAGTTGTTTAGTTTAGTTGTGTTTTAATCACAACCCTAGTCAAGTGGTGAAGAATAAATAGTAGACAATAATGATGAATGAAGTTGAATATCACAGAAAATAGGTGTTTGATCCAGCTCCTGCTGAAATCCAGGAACAGATTCCTATTGACTGCAGTGAAAACAAACAAAGAAATGATCTGTTAATTCAAGTTGCAAGCTTTATGAAAAATTAGTCTGCATAGTTAAATCCACATAAACCCTCAACCATGAGACACTATAGTACCATAATATTTAGACCTGAAAGGGGTTATTAGTTGAAAAGCAGTTTTATTTGTCTGAGAATAGAAGAGTTCTCATTCTATGTTATTGATTATGGGTAATTTAGGAAGATCTGGGTGGTCTTATGAAGGACAAAATAAATTATGGCAGAGGTAGTATAAGTATGTGTGGATGACGTGTACATGTATGGCATACCATATAACAGTGCCATATGACAATGAATGATATATTGCTTTTTTTTAACTTATTGCTTAAAAGCATTATTTCAGTTCTCAGTTGATAATTTAATATTATAAGAGAACAAGAACAGATGAAAAAAAAAAGAGAGTGGTTCTGTGTCTTTCTGTGCAGTCTAGGAGTGTTGCCTGTTTACAGAATGTAATACTGCTGGTTTTGAATGTTTATGAACTTGCCTCTTTCATACACAGGTGATAAATTTCATTCTGTTGAAGGACTTTCTTTGAGTTACGTTCTTCTGTTTCTTGAAAGAGATGTAATTGTATACTCAGTTGTCCTTTTTTTTACTGAGAAATCTCTCTGAAACACATTTATTTCTAGATGGGAGACAGAGTACTCTCCTGCATATACCTATTGGCTATACACAACTCTTGAAGTCTGGTTTCACAGAAAGCAGAATTTATATATAAGTGATGTGTTTTCATGCTGAAGATTGCACCAACTTTAGGAGAGATGTTGAGGTAAAGGTTGTTTGACAAAAGAGCAGAAAATTAGTGGAAACACCAGAGACATGAAAAGCAAAGACATGCAGTGATGGAAACTTGAAGAAAGCTCTTGATGCATCAAAACCCAAATAGTATTTTAATGAGGTAAGAAGAAAGCAAGAGGAATACTTCAGACAAATTCATTAGATATGTAAACCTGCCACAGTGAATATTACTGCTATGGAGAAGTGGAGGACATAGAAACTTGACAGAGATAATAGTTTAAGGTAAACTTATGGTGCCCCACACAGAGGAAGGCCATCCAATAAGTGTTTGAACAGCTGAAGGCAAATCTGTAATGAGGCTGTAGACTGGAGAGAAACTGGAGGTAAAAATGACAGCTAAAAATAGGTATGGAAGCTGAAGGAGAAAAGTTATAGGCAGAGGATGGAGTCTTGGGATCCTTTGTCAAAAGTAGGAAAGAAAAGGAAAGAGAGATGTCGAATAACTTGTTTAATGCCTACTCAAAAGGCAATAAGCACAGGAAGGTTGGATGTAAACAGGAGAAGCATGGCAAAGAGTTTGTAAAAGCAGATTAAAGTTGAGAGACAATGAACATCTGGATTCAGGTAGGAATCTGGAAGGATGTAATTTCAAGGAAGACGCCAGACCAGACTGAGTGAAGGATGAGGTCAGTGGGGAGGAATTCAATATGACTGTTCATGGCAACTGCTGAAAAGGCAGGATAAAAGGATGGAAGCCAGAGAGGTTTTTGTGCTTTTCTTCTTCATACAATGTAGGAGAATGAGGCATGTTTCTGTCAAAAGTGTGAGGAAACTAATGAGAGCAAGAGGTTAAGGAAAGGCAGGGAGAGTAACAGGATGGCAGGGAGGATGCACTGGGTCACTGATGGTGGGAGTTAGAGGGGTTGTAACAAGTCATGCAATTACTGTGGCAGAGTGAAGGAGGAATAAATTTAATATTAATAGCCTTCCTTTCAAAAGTGTAATTTCTCTAATGGTTATACTTTATGACACTGCTGATAGCCTCTTGACTTTCCCTGATGTCACAGACAAACCTATACACAGGCCATAGGCTCTTCTGTTCGGCATACAATGCAGACTGTCTTCCAGTGTTGTGTCCAACACTAATGCTAAAGGAAGGCTCTGCTTTTTATTTTCAAGGATTCAGGCTTTCAAGGCTTTGGATTGAGTGCCAAAAACAATTCATCAGGAACGCTTTACAACTCAGCAATACAAAACCTGTTAGGATACAGATCACCCACAAGACAGAGTTTGGGGAGGAAATATGTAAAGCACTGGTTGACCTCAGCATGATTAATGGTTTTTAACACATTGAACTCTGTTGCTTACGATGTGAATTTTACTCTAGCTCACCCATGCTTGTTTATTTTTATTTTTTGAAGGAGGGGAAACCTCCATTTGTGAAACTTCCATTCATATAGAAGTTAATGACAGCCCATGTACAACAGCAAAATATTTATACTGAGACACAACTGTCCCAGCTGATTCTACTTCTCCTCAGCAGTTTGCTTCCTTCAAAAGCAGCCTTTGAAAATTACAGATCTGGAAGGGTTTGTGTCAATCACGTCTTCTGTGAAAGGGTCATTTATGGGATGTGAAGCTCCTTTACTGGATTAGGGCAATGAATGAAATCTCTTCTATAACTAGGAAGGCACTGAGTCCCAGGACATTTGGTTAAGAATATCCTGAGTCAGAAGGGGCCCCAGAGGATTGAGTCCAACTCCTGTTTCCACACTCAGCAAACTAAAAATTAAACCATATTTCCAAATGCATTGTCTAAATGCTTTTTGAATACTGTCAGGCTTGGGGCCATGACCACTTTGCAGGGGAGCTTGTTCCAGTGCTTCACCACTCTCTGGGTGAAGAACTTTTTCCTGAAGAAGAAGTAATTTTGATTTCCTGCACTAGCACAGGCCAAGCAATGGCCAGTAGGCTTGGCTAAGGCAGTGGGACTCACAAAGCCACTTCTTTGTCTCAGAAAGTGAAAAAAGTTATTGAAGTTGTGTTTGGTGCCTTACATCTGAATGAGACCTAGTGTACCTGTTTGCTGCTAGGTCCTTGTAGGGATGTGCTACATACATGTACTTGTATATAGTGAGTGAATTTACTCTTCTTCTCAAGCCTACTTACAACCAGGAGTTTGGTCCTGTCAACTGCTGTGCTCACATGGCCTGCAAGAAGTCACCAAAGAGAAGCAAGTGATCCATAATGAAGAGATTTGGCTATCTTGCCTAATCTGATCATTCCCTGTACTTGGTGTTGCTGAGTCCTGACACACAGGACATCATTTGAAATCACAGACAGAGAACTTTCCTCTGGCTGTGTTAGATCTTGCATTCAGAGGCACGTGGTCACCTGCGCATCACACGTGGGATTTGCTCATGATGTGCTGTGGCTGAAATGAACAGGCCTGAGCCCATTTCTGCTGACAGTAAGTAGATGGGAACCCGCTTTTCCTATGTTCTTCTACCATGGGGTTGTGCAGCAGCTGGCAGAACGAGAGCTCCAGCCTGTGAATCCAGCACTCCAAAGCTGTCCTGGACTATGCACCAGCCACATGTTCAGGAGTCCGGTGCCAGGCACATGAGGTCTGGATACGCTGCTCAGTGGAAAGAATGCCACTACTTACACCTCCTGAGCTGATTCATTGTCTTTTTGGTAGGACTTGTTAACTTTCAAACCCAAGATCCACTTGCCTTCTCTTATTTTCAAGGAGGTCAAAGAGATAATTGTAATTCTTTCTGGATTTAACTATAAAGGGGATATGTTCTCTTTGTTAGCAATACTGAGAAGGGAGAATAAACCAAGGAGACTTTTGTTAGCTGTGAATCACACACAAAGCCACCTGAAGGGCTGGTTATCCTCCATGGTTTTCTGCATCAAGAATTTGGGCTCCATCCTCCTTCAGGTCACTTCAGTGTCACAACAGTGAAAACCAGCAACAGGCAAACACCAAGGGTGTTAGAAATGCTCTGGTACTGGGTGAACAGGAGGAAGACAGCACCTGTTCCATATGTACATGCTTTCAACCTAGTTACAGCTTTTGTCTGGTTGACCCCTTATATAAGCAAAAATCCCAGACCTGTTTCTGTAGGCGAATAACATCCATTCATCTCCCAATAAAGCAGTATCCATCTTTCATCCTTGTTCTGACTAGTGTTACTTGTTAATCCTGAGCTAAGTTTAGAAGAGTGAGCGTATTATTCAAGGCTTATCCCAGCTAGTTCAAGTCCTTTAGCAGCTTTTACCTTTGTCAATTCACTTAATGTAAAAATCAAAAACAAAACGAAACATCAAATTTTTACTCTCCTTCCTACAATTTTCCTCTTTCAACTGTTAGACCCCAACAGTACTTTTCTTCAGATATGCGTTAACATTTTTCATAATTGCTTAAGTGCAAGTTCAAAAGTTACATATTTAACCTCCTTAGAAACAAAGATGTTTTTAGAAACATTACCTAACATTTTGGATGGTTTATTGCTTGGTCTTTTTCTTGTCGAAATCATGCAGTTGGAATCTGAAAAGTGGTTATCCACAGGAGTATCCACTTGCTATTTTGAGGTGGTAATTCAGGGTCATGTCATTGTGACACAATATTGAAAAATATTGAAATTAATGTAGAAAAAGTTACCGATAGCTTTTCAAGTAGTTAATACTGCTGTCATGATTGTAGCATTTTATACCTGTTTTCAACACAAACCAGCCTAACCATGTGATCTACATTTTCAATATCAGGCATAATCTAGAAAGAAATGATGTTATACAGAAATATTTATATGCTCGTAGCTAGCCAAGACCCAAGAATAATACAGTGCCTCATCAGACCTACAGCAAATTGTTTTCCCTAGCAGCAAGATGAAGCACGCAAGAGCCCCCAAACTCCTGAATTTTACCACATCTTCTGCCTTTCTTTCAGAAGGTTTTCCTGGGCTGCATGTTCATGCACAGACATGAGGTTAATGTCTAAAGAAACACAAGGGGAATTGGTGAGAAATGTAAATTTCGGCAAGCAAAGAAGATAATGGAGGTGCTGAAATGAAAGGTCACATTTCAGATGAAGTAATTGCCTCATGATGTTGGTGTGCAATGAGATGGTTTTGAGGAGGGTAGGGTGGAGGGAGAGAGCATAAGGGCAGGGGTGATGCCTTGAGGCCCATTTCAGGACAGCTAGCAGTTGGTTAGACCAAGTCACTGCTCTGTTGAGCTCTGACACCAGTCACATATGTAGGCTCTTGTCTTACCCATTCTGGAAATGACATTTACAGCTGGTTAAATATGTTCTGATTACACATTTCTTGTTGGAAAACAATGGAATAGAGTCAAAAGCAAATAAGCTTATCCAAAGAACAAGGTCACTTTGAGAAGTGCAATAAAAAAAAAAAATCCATTGAGCCTTTTTCAAAGTGAAAGGATTGTTTTCTTTTGCTTCCAATTCAATGTAGGTTTGTTTTGAAACTTTAATTGAGTTGCGAGGGGAAAAAAAAATCCATACATTTAAGAGGTCAAACAGTAAAAAGGATGAACTATTCAACCGACCTGTATGCTATTATTTGTGCAGTACTGTTTTCAATATCATGGCTTTTCATCCTATTTTGGGCTGGCTAGCCATTTTGTTTTCTGTGTGCAGCACATTTAGAGGATTGTTGACTGTTTAGAGGGGTTCTGTTCCATTTGCGATTAGAGCTCCTGACTTTGTATATATTCACTGCTTTCTGAACCAAAGTAATGAAAAATTTAAACTTTTCCTTTGAGTTACCTACTGTGAATGGGATAGACATGTGACAGGTATTATTTTAGGTGAATGAACATTCTGAATTCTGGACTATTCTTTGATTTTTGTTACAGTAATCAGAATGTGTAAGACCATAGTTTGGTTTCTGGTGTACATTTGTAAATGAAGGGTGGATACGGTGGCATTAAAAAAGGTAACATATCTTCGGAGTTGACAGAATGTTCCTCCCATCCCCACTGTGTTTCATAGTCTGAAGGGGCCCAAAGTCAGGGTGTGGGTATTGCTGAGCCCTTGCAAAAGAGGTAGGTTACTTGTTGGTGCCATGCTCGTAAGTACTAAGGAAAAGGTGTTTCTCCCAGGAGTCTGATTGTTCACCATGAAAACTCAGGAAAGTAGAATTCAGCCCTGGTTTATAGCTGTAATTTTTCCAAAATACTGGGCTTTCTTTCACTGTAAGTCTCCCATCTTAAGGTTAATCACTCTAACTATTAATTCAAAATGAAGCTCTGGCCCACTATATCTGCTTCTGGGAAAGGGAAGGAAAAAGGAAAATAGCTGAAACCTCAAATAGGGGATTCACTTCCATTATTGAATGTTATAAGGTGATATGTGGCATATAAAAGTCTGTATTGGTAGCATGGGATCACATGCTTGTGTTTCTGCTCTCTCTCATCTGGAATGAACTTGGACTATCTGTGTTATGGTTTGGACTGGAGGTGGTTTTTCCCTTTCTGTTAAATTGGTGACTACAGGATGTGGCAGTTCTGATTATACTGAAAATTGCTGTAATTGTTATCAGGCAATAAACATTCAATATACTTTTGTTAGATGTAGAGCTTAGTGGAAGTTTTCCAGTATTTGAGAATAATAACTGGAAGCAAAATTGTAAGGATACAAATTGAATTTGGACTTCGTATACTGAGAAAGTTGGCCTGCTTTATTCTGTTAAGAAACTGAGGGTTACTGTAACATTCATGGCAATGCAAGACATGTTCTCAGCTAAGAATGAATGTGAATGTCTTTTTCATATAAAACCACATTGTAAATAGTGCAGGAATGCATACCTGTCATAAGCATAACTGTTGTACAGAAAACAGAGCAGGAATGCGAATTAAATGTTCTTACAAAGGACATAATTTTCCTCTTTGGTTCTCTCATAGACCATATATGGGCAACTTCTACCAAATGAATCTGTAATAAAAACTCTGTATTGTGCATTCACCTTTAAAGCAACCAAAAGATAATGCTTGTATAATTTAGGTGAGAGCTCTTATTTATTACTGTGAAATTATAGTACTTTTTAAAGTACTCCATATGTGTAGATGGGAGTGAAGATTCTTAAGTTGTTAACATTTGATCTCCTGTTATAATTAATCAGATCCAGAATGTAGCTTAAGTAATGTGTTTATATAGTGTTGTCTAAGAGTTTTACTTACAGTCTTGCTTTAAAGCTGTCTGTACTGAATGGGACTAAATATAGGTGCACTCTTTTTCCTTTTGATAAAACACATTTCCACCGGATATTCCTCTTACTTTATTTTAAGAACTGATGATTTAAAAAAGGTAAAGCTAATTCAGAAATCCTGTAAGTATTTTATCGGCCTAGTAATGTTCATAACTCACTCACATGAGATGTTGCAGGATGGGAATTAGGTTCTTGGATTAAAAAGCTCCCTTTTAAAATAAACAGGAGAAAACATATGGGAGAGACAGAAGGGTGTAACTTGTTTAACATTTACCAAGCCTCTTCATCTGTTTTCTGGACCATTTGCCATACTTTTGAAGGTAAAAGCAATTACATTAGATATGGGAATGGGTTTTGTGCACTGGGGGTTGAGAAAATTTTGGTTCTTTGCAGAAGTGTTGTCCCCAAAACAGAGTTCTTTACCCAGTGTGCATACAAATGAGCAAAATTTAGCATACAGAGATGAGATATTGTTTATTACAGAGTTACACAAGTCTGGATACTGGAATAAAGCCAGCATGCCAGCAAGAAAAGTAGCAACCATTATATACAAAATCTTATCACTACTCAGGACAGTCCTAAAGAGCCAATTGGTTACACATTTACATAGTGGTTACATAATCACTTGAGCTTATAATGAGCAACATTCAGTTGAAGGACATTTTAGCCAAAAGTCTTGAGCCACATGTCAAAGCAAGACTCAGCTAACTGTGCAGGCTTCAAAATGTCTAAAACTGCAAGGTCAGTCTCTCTGATTAGGTGTTTTGCAAGTCACTGTTTGTTAGATGAGTGGACTGACCTAAAACCGAAAGGATTAACGTATCTTTAGGTTAGCAATTGCAGACAGGATTCATTCTTTTAAGTGGTAATGACAACAGAAGCAGGAATGTGAATGCTTGGCTCTGCCTCTAGGGTTATTTTTTGACCATTTTTCTGAGTACATCTGGGAGATATCCAGACCTCACTGAAATCAGTGAGACTTTGCTCATTGCCTTTAACAGGCAATTTTGTCTGTGAATGTTCAACCTTTGAATCACTGGCCAGCTCCAGTGGAACTGCATTTAAGATTACTGCAAGTTGCCTCATCCTGGCCCCAGACTGCAAAATGACTCTCAAGAAATTTTCTTTCTGGAAAGTACGTCATTGATGATCTTAGCATTGACAAAAGACCGGGAGCCTAGTAATAAATCTGAACATCTGCTAGGCAGTGGACTATATTTGGCTGAGTTGGGTCAAAGTGTTATCTTGTAAACTTTGGCCAACCGCCAGGAATCTTCTGTATGGGATCCTATATATTAAACAGAGAGCCTGTGTCCATACTGGGATCTCTGACACTGCTGTAACAAAACTAGCAGTGACAATGGATTGTGCAGGACAGGAGATTTTAAATCTGTGGATCTCTAACAGAATGAGGGTTTGCTTTCTACTGCCTCTGCAGAGAGAGACACACACACAGAGTTGATACAAACTCACTCAGCTTGGTCCTCTGATGTACTTGGTTTAAAGGAAACAATTTACAGAAGTCAACTTGGAGATAAAGAAACTTAAGACAGGTTTTTCAAAGTTTTTGTGCTGCGTAGACCTAACTTTATTGCAGACCAGTGGATCTGGAGGTCCTTGATGCCTACCCTGTGTCTGAAAAAATGGAGCTGGACACCAAACCCATCTAGCTACTAACAAGCAAAAGGTAAATAGCTGATTCACTGTTCCTGTGCATTGTCTATATCTGACTTCTGGCCTTCACTTTTTGGAATATAAATTTTCATATTCAAAGTAGGTACCAGACGCCACCCCAGACACTGAATAAGGGTGTCAAAGAATGGGTTAGCAGAAGGTGACTGAGAGATGAGTGTTTTCATTTGCCTACTAGGCTGCTGTTTGGTCCCTGCCTGAGACTTGGATGTGGAATTCCTAGTTTGGAGGTCTCTAATGAGGTTATACATAGGAGGTAGGTTCTGAAGATACTCAGGAGGCCAAGGTGACCTGGGAGCAGGTGAGTCAAGCAGTGCCTTGCCCACACAGACTGCTCACAACACTCACACCAGTATGTTGTGCCTGTTCAGTTTGCATTCCTTCTACTTACCGTTGGGTTGCTGTCTTTTCAAGTCTGACTTGGAGTTTATGGACTACTTTTTCTGGATTCCTTTAAGGAAAACTATTTGAATGAAAAGTGAATTCCATAAATCCTTCCCCTGTGATGTATCTTCAGTGGAAGAGGAAGCTGTATTCTGAGACAACTGAAATATCGTAATTAATCACAATGGTTATATTCAATTTCAAGTTATCCCCCCTAATACAGTTATAAATCTGTTGTACAGCCATCTGGTGGTTCCAAATTGGAGTAATGTTTCCCAGAAGTTTACACTAGTCACAGTATGCTCCATAATTTTGGGAGTTTACATAAAATTCTGAGGTTGACTGTGATCTCATTTTTTTATCTTGAACATCACTAGAGAGGATAAGCAAATAAGTGGTGATATGCAGTCTTTCTGATAACATGGGAGAGTTGAAAAGGTAATTTTAAGCTGTACTGAGTGTGAAAGGAGGTATAATACTTTGGAAGTTTATTTATTTATTTAAAGAGCAGAGCTCTAGATTGGACAGTATCTAACCTTTGATTTTCCGTCACTTTAAAATAAGCAAATATTTAGAGTTCTGAATATTCTGTGTGTATGATATTGTATGTTTAAAATGTAAGGTTTCAAGAAGACACATAATTCGCCCCTACTAGCTTCCTCTCAAAATTGGTGAAGTGTTTTGGATTAAACACATTCAAACAATTTATGTGTCTGCAGAAACTACTTGTCTCCATTATGTGTTGCTGGTTTGCCACTCTGTCATTCAAGTCTTGAGACTGATGCAGTAAACAGAAATGTTATTTTTGCTTTCCTTAGTCCATTACCTGCCTGCTGTGTGTTAGCCACACAAGTAACTCTGTGGCAGGTCAAAAAGAAGGCTGACAACTTAACAGCTGGGACACCTCTATGCAAACACTGTAGGCTATTCCCAACTCTTTCCTGGATTGCACTGGAGTTTCCAGGTCCTTGTGACTCCTGTGGCTTTTTTCTCCTCTACTGAGTCTCTACCTGTGCCTTGGGCTTCTTGGGTCCTCTGTTCCTCTACATACAAGCAGCAGCTAGGGGCAGGTCCTGAAGGGAAGGCAAAGCACTGCTTGCGAGTGGACAATATGTTTCAGATAATGGAGTGAAGGGTGTGAGATGGCTCAGTATATTACTCCAGGAGGGCTTTGCTGGAGCCAGGAAAATCCTTGTTGTCCTGACCGGCTCTGTTTTCCTTTCACCCCATCCTGTGAGCAATGCAAGTTGTTTATTTCTTCATCTCTGTCCTTGCAGAGGACAACGAGACGTTCATTTCTTTTCCCACTTCCTTTTCTCCTAGGCGTCTCATTGTTCCTTGAAGAAGCAGGACAGGAAAGGAGAAGGGAAAACTTGCAAGGAACAACGCTTTCACTCCGTTTGCTCACTGGATCACAAGCTAGTGGGGGTAGAACCAGGTGAACTGCTGGAGCACGGGGAAGAGCAGGATGCTGTGACATGTAACATGTCCCTGGCTGGGGCATGCAGCCCACCCCAGGACCTCTGCTTCTTCCAGACCCTGAGCAGTGACAGCCCCTTTGCTGTTGGGCTAGATTCCTTTGCTGCTGCCTCTGTGTTTCCATACAACACCCTACTGGAGATTTCACCTAGGACCGATTTTAAAATGAAAAAGAACCTTAACTTCCTTTTCCTTTAATAGTTCTCTCTAGTAATTTCATCCCCCTGTTTTTAAATGTTTAAGTGATTACTGAAATATATCTTTATTTGATAATTTACTGCTTAAAGAGGAGTTTGAAAAGAAATTAATCTCATTAAATGGGAAGACACTATGTAATCTTCTTAGACATTCCAAGTTTCCTCTTAATATTTTTACAGTCTTTTTACTATTTACTTTGTATCTCTTTTCTTGAAAGTGTTTATTTTGGGAAGGTCAAAACAAAATTCTCCCTATGTCTCTCATCAGCTGTAAGATGAATGCATACAGTTGGAACAAGTTCCATTGAAGCTCTCATACAGAATAAACAAAGTCCTGACCGAAGGCTTGACTCATGATAGATCTTTAATGAGTATTGTCATGAAAAAGTAGTTAACATATTCTCCTCTGAAAAAAAGGGTGTAGCTTTGCTGCAGAGTCAGCAACACATCAAAATAGGGGCAGTCGAGAGAGAGATTCAAAGGGCAAGGCTGATACCGAGCCGATGGGCATTGCAAAGAATATTAGCAGCTGTGTTCGTTAAAGAAGGCAATGCAAGTGTGCTGAGGAGGTCAAGTATGTAATGGGGAATTTCTGGTGTTATGGGGTCAGGCTCTTCAGATAGAATCAGTGTACAGAAATGGGTATTACAGTAGGGTGTTATGAGCGCGTAGTCACCACTTAAGCTTTTGTAGGCTGTGTCATACTACCCTGTGGTAAAGCAATTTTGCCTCAAATGTTCCCGTACTCTGTGGGAAATCTTTGGGTTTACTTTAGGAAGGGAGGATTTCTACTACTGTAGATGGAGCTAGAGAGCAGGGAGATGCCTATGAGATTACTACACATCCTTAAACAACGCAGATCTGTTTCCACTGCCTTTTCTCCTTGTGTGACAGTTAGCGTAACACTTGGCAGTCAACAAACACTGCGTGCTGCTCTTGTCATCATGTGGTGGGGCAGGAAAACTGCTGACATGGAAAAGTGCAGACAAAATCAAGCAAAATGATCCATGGCTTGGAAAGCTCTGTGTCCTGGGGAAAGATTAATCAAAACTGGCCCAGAGAGCTCAGAGATAGTAATATGCATGCGTATTATAGTTACTGGGTGATAGAAAAATATCTTTGGATGGATAAGTTGGGCCAGATTCACAGATGTTGTTTTAGGATGTACATTTATTATTTTTTTGCTGTTAAGAAAGGTCTTTCTTGTAAAAGTCTAATCTCTCTATGAGTGAGGGGCTGGGAAACCTGTGTTGTGTAGCTTACAGACCTATGGCTTTCCCAAACAGTGCTAAGGAGGACTGAGTGGAAAGTCCAATAAAATTACAGTTTCAGGCTGTTGCTTAGTGAAGGAAAGGTTCTATGAGAGCTGTGGGACAAGCTTATCAAAAGGAAATAAAACACTTTGGTCCTTGAAGAGCTCAGGTATCCGAGAGTGGGTAGACTGTGATCTCACTCTCTGTGGCAGTGAAAAATTAAAATTCTCATTTTAAGTTTAATGCTATAGGATAATAAATACATTTTGCAAGGTATGTATTTATCCTTTTGTAGTCCTAATTACCTTTAAGATGAAGAAGACGGTGATTGGAATGTTCTCAAAGATCTGGTACTGGTTAGAAGAATAAGAGAGAAAACATCCTTTTAATGCATGGGCAAATAAACATAGATTATTTGAGAAGACAGAATGTTTTTGACTAAATTTGTAAGGGAATGGATATAATAGAATAATTCACTGAGTATGACTAGAGAATTTTTTTCCAAAGAAACTTGTGAACATATTGGCCAATTTTAACTGATTTTAAGTGCCACTGTTTTCTCAAAATTATGAAGTTCCTGTTTATTGTGAGAAAACTAGCGCTAGAAAAGACATTAGTACACCTATGGAAGAAAAAGTTTCAGCACACGTATCCTGGCCAAGCAACTGGCACACACAGTGTTTGGAAACAAGGGTGGTGTGTGCTGCCTCTTGCTTGAGCTGAAGTGGATGGATATTGCGAATGGGGGCTGGGGATAAGCGTCGATTGCAGGGAGGGGAATTTATCAAAGGAGCATGGAAAAGGGTTTGGACTGTTGCAGTACAGAGTGGGGAATGATGCAAGCCACAAATCTGTAGGAAACCAGGCTTTATTCGTTCCACTGCTTTTGGAACAACTTGTTTAAACTTCCCTTGTAGGTAATTAACTTTCTAATGGCACTGTGAGATAGGCCACCTGCAGAACCCTTGGGCAAGGGGATTCACAAGCATGTACGGTTCAAAATAGGGCCTCATGGAAAACTAGGCAAAAGTGTGTTAGAATAATATTTACATTCAGTAGCATTAAGTACATCTGTTTGTTATTAGTGGGAGGCTGAACTGGCTAAAAATCTTCCACAAGAGAGTGACCCAGCAGCAGAAGGCCAGGTACCTCTGACAGCTTTTCTACAGCTACCAATAGAGTTATTTTCAAAAGCATGACAAGATTTCCCTATCAAAGTCAATTTGAATACAAGGAGATCAAGTTTTGACTATAGGAATATATAGTTGTTTTGGTTCTGTCCCTTTAGGTCTCTGGTTTTGTACTTTCTCTGTTACTCCTGTGTTTACATGGGTGTGAAGTTTTCACACAAGCTAAGAGAGTGCAGCTCTGGTTGAAATCAGTGCAAGCCAAAGATGGTCAGCCTGTTTGAAAAATCAAGGGTGATAGATGACAGTCTTAAACCTAATAATTTTATAATTCCCTAGAATATTAGTCAATGGAAAAAATATAACTGCATCTTATTTAGTTAAAGACACAGAACATGAGATTTTTATTTCTGTAATTCAGTTTAGTGTCGTGGTTGAGACGGACAAACGACATGGACCAAGTTCTTTCAAGATGCAAGTAGTAGATGCCATTTATTGTCACAAGTGCATTTTTATACAGTTTTACCAATTCATGTGTCTTTTCACTTACGGTTACAAGTTACAGGAGTAACATCTCGTTGGTTAATTTTGCTATCATCAATGTTACTCTTCTACTCCCTTCTCTCTCACGGGTACATCCTTAACATCTCCGGACACTCCTTTACTCCCATCTTTCTCACGGGTAGGCCTTCATATCTTCAGGGCTAATTTCTGTTCCCACGCCCTCCGTCAGGGAATCCACGGACGCACCGTAGTCCCCCACAGTTTAGTACTCTTGAACATAGCTTTGATGTCTGGATATTGTACGTATAATTGCTAACAGGGATTACTGGTTTCAGTGTAGTTGTGATGATTTAAGCTACCTGGAAATAATGTTTAACTTCAAGTGGAAAACCTTTGGCATAACTAAGAACCGAGTCTAGATCTTTCAATCCTATGTCTTACACATATGTTATGTATATGTGTGTACGTACAAAACAGTATTAGGGAGATGGGCTATTCTTGCGTGGGGTTTAGGAATTCCACTGACCTGGAATTCAGGCTATTGTGTTCAGTTTCCTGTTCCACTATGGATTTGTTCAAAGTAAAATCTAGTAACCAACCCCTAACTTGTAACTGTTATCTGTTTGTTATCTATATATCTTTCTCTTTTTTTATTCAGATTTGTAAGAGCCTGAAGGACAAGGAAGAAAAGATATTCTGTATCTGTGTTTATACATAACATAGCACGTAAGACTGTGGAGATCCCCCACCTTTGACAATCAACTGTTTCAAATCTTAAGCATCCACAAGTTGCAGATAAATTTATCTGAAAGATGTTATTGCAAACTCTTCCGTAGCCAGAGATTGTTGTCTTTCCTCTAAATTATTAAAAATCTTTCCACCCAGCCCCTCTGCAGGTTTTCTTTAGCTTTCCCTTCATACTAACACTCACTGTCAAGAACTGCCTTGCTTTGTGGTCTAGTGTCTGCTGTCTCCAATCGCTAAATGTTTGTGTCACTGGTATTTCCTGGCCAGTCTACATCTTAAGTGGTCTTCAAGGTATAAATATGCTTAGATGTTATGTTATACCTTTGTCTCACACCTATAAATTCTTGTACTGTGCACTCTTTGGGATGAAGTATCCTCAGGCTATTTTGTTTGCACAGCATAGTGAAAGCCTGATGCCTGGCCACAGGTATCTGTGTTATTAGGGTCTGTGAGACAACTCTGTGGGACTGAAAGGCATCCTACAGGAGCTTTGAATGACCCGTTTGCCTCTGGAAAGATATGTCCCTCCTACTGGAGACCAGGGGATACCTGAAGGCGTCTCTAGTGGCACTCAGTTCTGTTACTCACATACTTCAAATCATACAAACAGACATTTTTCAGTTATGTAGCTTCCTCAATTAAAACTTGCTCCATGGAAACCATTTCTGAAGAGAGGAAAAAGCAAAAAAGTCCTTTTGATTTGACCCAATCTGGAAGAAATCTATCTCAGTTATTCTCCAAGAGAAGTGAGCTTTGAGAAGTAAAACATCTCCAAAGAGAATTAACACAATAGCAACAGATGTAAAGAGCTGTGTGTCTGGAGCTTAGCAGCAGAAGTAACCACCTTATCATGAGACTCAGGGTGTTGTTTTGTGGTTTAGGAAAAGCAAGTAGGTATGACCAAAATGACTGTCCTTTGGGAAGACAGAGTCAAAGGGCACATGCTTTAGAGCCACAAACATGAGCTATTCAGAAAACAAGCAAAGACCTCTAAACTAAAATGTGCAGGTGACTGAAAAGGTCACCCTGTGAAAAGCACAAAGAATGAAGCAAAGGAAGGTGATGAGGTGTGTTTGAAACACTGGCCTCATCTCCTGTGTAAGTGCACCAGATGAGGAACAACGTGGGTCAGTAGATCCCACACTGAAGTTGGGATCTCCCAAACTCCTCCAGCCTGCATGAGGCCTTGGGACACAGCTGTTCATTTAATGACTAATAATGTGGGTGGGTAATGTGTTCAAAATGTGTTGGTTTCTGGAGCTATGTTATTTAAACAGTGCAGAATGGCAAGACTTTGAAACAAATCTTAACATTTTATAAGCTGTATAGCTGCCTGAAAAAAAGGAAGAAAATATTCATTCAAAAATGGGAGACCACCTACTTAAAATGTAACCCTGCAAGCAAGACAAGTATTTCTTAAATAAGCTCAAATGCAAGCAGTGAGTCACACTTTTGCTTCTATAAATTTTGTGTAGTGTGTTTCTGTTGAAAGTCATCTGGTTTCAGAAAGATAGGGACCTGATTCTCCACTTTCATTTACTAACTCCTATTAGTACAAAATAGGTAGACTACTCATTCAAGGATTTACTCATTCAAGACTTAATCCCTCTCATCTCCCTGCCAGTTGAAAGCTTGCTAGTCTGATATTGTGTTCTCTGATACCAAATCAAGCCAATGCTGCCACTTGTTTTCTATAAACCCTTTTCATGGTCATGTGAAAACCAATGGCTCTGCTGAAATCAGACATTTTCAAACCCACTTTTAGATAAATAATGTGAACTGAGTTCCACTCAGACCTACCAGCCCTGCACTAGCATGCTTGCTTTTCAGCGTGCTAATTTCTTCTCTTTACTCCAATATTTTTGTCTCCTCTCACTTTTTTTTTTATTTTTTTTTTTTTTATTCTCAGGCAGTTACAACTATTTTGATGAGTCTCATTTTGTTATGTGTGGTCACTTATCTGTTGCAACCCGCTTACTGGTTTCCACATGTTGCTGAAATGTGTTTGGAAGAGGGGATTAAGTTACAGTTTCTAGCTGTGAGTTTGTTTGGTCACTTGGACACGTTCACTGGGATGTGAGATGCTTGAGTCCATACAGAGCTTTCCAACTGGAGATTTTCTGTTTTCTTTCTTCACTGTGGGGGACCTCCCACAGGCTCCCCCTGTGAGCCCTGCTGCAAGAAAATGCATGTAGCACCACAGCTTTACTAGAATGAAATCTTTTCAATCCAGCTCCTGATATTCACTGCCTTTGGGGTATTAATTGAGGTGCCTCCCCCCAGAAGTAAAAGAGAGGAACAGGAATTGTGAAATGTCTCTCAAAACCTTTAATGTCCACTGCAGAAAATATTCAGGTAATAATTCCTGGCAAATTTCGTTCAGTGAGTGAAGCACATCCTTGATTTTTTTTGAGTTAAAATTGAGGAATTTGGAATTCTAAGAGGATGTTTAGCTGTGAGTGACCAAAATAACTCCACTTTCCAGAAGGTTTTTTTTTTAAATTAATGTTCCCTAGTAGAATTCTTTCCTGCTAATTACAGTGCTACTTTGAGAATGTGTGGTAAGTATTGACTAGGTCACGTTTTAGGCAAGCCTGTTTCCTTGTCAATGTTGTGACTGATTTAGATTCTACTATTCTATATCAGTTTTTTTCTGATGCCTTTATATGTCCATTATTATCTTTGGGGAAGATAATTTTTCTTGTGATTCTCAACACTTCCTAAAAATAAACAACATGCAGTGAGTTTGGTTTTGTACAAACAGTTATCTTTACATTATAACATTTTATATAATTGGCTTTGAGCTTAGCTTTGAGACTGAAGAGTTAAGGCAGAGGAAGAGATGAAGAATCCTTTTAATCTGCTTGATTATTTCAAACCAAGTAAATATATATAAGCAGCCCAGAAAAAGAGAAGACAACTCTTTGTGTGGATTATGCACCATACCTCAAGTATCAGCAGTGTGGCCACAGGTTACAGTAGAAGAATAACCTTCATGGTTAAGTGTAGCATTATGTACAACATGAAGTCATGCAGGCTTGTCCTTTCTAGCTTGTTTCAAACAGATTGCTTTTCTGGGTTTTCTACAGTTGCATTTTTCCAATGCCCTTAGAAGACACATTAATTTCTTTTGCACAACATCACATGAGATTGAATTCAGCAGTTTCCCAAGACCTCTGGTAATGGAATTATGAAATTAAAAACAAAACCAAACACAAGCAAACAAACAAAACCCCCAAACCAAACCAAAACAACATCAAGGGAAGCTACTGTTTTCTTTACAAATGTTGTATATGATACAACAATAAATGGATGCTAACAAAATGGAAAGCAGTGAATTCAGTCTCTGGTCTTGATTGGTAACGTATCCGAATACTTATAGTAGTGCTTTATCTGAAGAGCTGATGGAATATACAGTGGCTTCCTAAAACCACTGGGCACCCAAATAACTGAACAAGCATGTAATGAATTTTAAGGTAACTTTCACATCTAGGACTGTGCATGTACAGGCAATTACTTGTGTGAAGGCACAGAGGAAAACAGAATGTAATGTCTACTAGGCAGCCAATAAACTTGAATTATATCTTTCTCTCAGCCAGGAAGTCACCCAGCTATTTTTAAATCTGTACCCATGAACACAGTCAGACACAAGGTTCTTTCTTGAGGAAAAATAGGACAGGAAAATATTTAAAATATCTTGACATTTCCTACCCCTGTTTATCTCTTGCTGTCTCTCTCTTTCTGTCAGTGGGTTTACTGGTTTTTCCAGTCTGAAGGCAAGGGTCCAGGACTTCTTTCCAGAAGTCCTGCATTTTAAAGGGGTCCCTATATAGCAACGAGGCAATCAGCGAATCTCTCACCCAAGTGTTTTTACTGCTGACGTGTGGTCCATCTCTTGGCAAGTTCTTAGGAAGTTTGCTAATATTTAGATATTAGAGTATGGTGATGACAGTCAGATGACAGCAGTTTGTCACTAGAGTTGTCACTACTCTCTGGAGTACTAGAGCGTGAGGAAACATGGGTGTATGAACTGTTCTCTGTCAGCTGCACTTTGTGAATGGAAAAACGAAGATTTAAAGATTTGATCTCTTAAAGGTTTCACATGGAATCCACTTCTGTGTTTTCCTTCTGTTTATCACTGTAAAAGAAAACTGAGCAGATTTGTTAAATCCCTGGGCTTTAATTTGGGCAATATAGGATCATTTTCTAGCCCTAGTACAGATATAAGATGGGATTCTGAACAAGTTACTCAAAACTCGATCATAGATTAGTAACTGTGTTTAACGTGTATTTAAGGTAATGTCTTTAACTTGTAAAGCCCAGACCACAAATTAAAGTTTAGCTTCAAAACTATTGTAAAAGGAAAATAATCTCTATGGTATCTGATATCCTTTTACTGTATGTATGCAATATCTTTGTAGCAGACTAATAAACAGCCATGTGTTAATGAAGTGAAATAACAAAAAGACATGGAAGGGCCATGTGAAAGCAGGAGAGGAAAGAGTCAGAAGAGTCAGAGAAAATGAGAATAAATGATAAAGCTCTGGGTTGGTCATTAAGTTTTTGATGTTCCTTACTTGTCTAATACTAGATTTTAAGTTTCTTTACATCAATGTGAGTGATGCCCTGGGTGGATGGCGACACATCCTTTGCTCTATGTGGTGAGAATGCCCATGCTCTGTTCTGTGCATTGATTTACATTCCTATCACTGCAAAAACATGGCTTAATTTCTGAGAACAAGCAGGATGTTATTCTTGTTGGGTTCACGAGATGTTCAAATCTGCATTAAACACATCTAAATCTAGTGATGGGTGGACATTTGGGTATAAAACCCAGTATCATGTATAAGAGACTGTTAATTTATTTCTTTTACTTTTAACTTAAAAAAAAAAAAAAATAGAAAAAAACAACCTACCAAAACCTAACCAAATACCAAAAGGAAAACTGGAGGACCTTCCCATGACTTGTGTAGAGATTTACTTGTATCTTTGTCACAGTACTGCTGCCCACATGGGAAGAGCTTATATTGCACAAAGTCTTTTCAACAATCCAGACACTCTTTTTTTCGGTAGTAGTTTGAATCCTCTTCACCTTTTCTCATCAGTTACTGAACGGATTGTGGAGAACAAGTGTTTGAGAAGTTTCTGTATCCATTCAGCATTTCAGGAATGCCAGTGAATGCCAAAATATCTTGTCTGAAAGTATTGGCTCTACTCAGTAGATCGTTCTGCTGTAACACATTGTCATTATTGTCCTGTGCCAGGCTTTCACACTCTGGAATCGGAAAATACTCCATTAAGAACTCACTTGGAGAGAGTTACAAAACAACTCTCTGCCCAGTACCCATATTACAATGAATGTCTGCAAATCTGTAAAACTGAATTATGACAAACAGTATTACACTATGAGGCATGGCATAACAAAGAAATCTATTGGTCCTAGAAGTATATAGTCTTTCAACACAGCAATGATCCCAGAACCTCAAGAAAAAAAGTCATGGGATATGTATTGTCACACATCTCTGTGTGTTTTAGAGTTTCTGTTTCAGTCTAGATGTGAAATATATCTTTTGTTAATAGTTCTGTAACTGAATAAATTCAGGAGATCTGATATGTTCTGAGCATCATTTATCCCTGGACAGAGGTAACTGGAAATTTATTAAGGAAACTAAGTATTAGTTATTTTTATGAAATGCACATTGCTCATGTAGTTACCTAATGCGTGTATTAGACAATATCGATAAAGATGAACTTCCATATATTTCAGTTTTTAGTGTAGTGTATATGAGAAAAAAGAAAAAAAGAGTTCTTTTGCTTTCCTCTGTGATGAGGGCCATTAGAACCAATCCAGCATTGGAAAACTGGTTGATATTTCTCTTTGAGAAGCAAAGTAAATAAAACAATCCCTGGAGTGCATACCTCTGTCATGTTCTCTTGGAAGGCTCCTAATTGGACAGAGGTGCTCTCTGTCCAGGAACAGAGCCTGGTGATCAAACACACACGGAGACTTAATTCCTGCAGATTTTATAGCCATCTCTGCAGAATAACAATAAATAATGAAGTAAATGCAGGGCACTTTTGCTGGTTTGTTCTCAAAGCAGTCTACAGACCACTTAAAACAGTAGCACATTGATTTTTTTTACCCTTGGAATACAGTGATCCTGTGTCAAAACATGGCTGCCACTTAAAAGCAAGTAGCAAAATTACAGAGTGTTTAGGACAGGAATTAAAACTTGTGGTAAAAACTACAGGGTATTTTTAAGGATGCAAAATGTAAAATCATCTTGCATGGGCTATGCCTGTCTTATATGATGTATGTCTGTCATTGTTGTTTGACTTCACACCCAGGAATTTGTGGAAGATGGCTGTATTATCAATCCTTAGTCAAGGAACTGCTCTTGTTCTTCCATGGTTACCTTCCTTTTTTATTTCTAGTAATGAATTTCTTACACTGTACATATCTGAAGTCTTATCAGTATCAGTAGTTGAACTTTACCAAAGCTGGAGAAGTGATTGTAGTGTTGTTGGACGAATCTGTTAATTTTATAAATCTAGTTGGATACCAGTAGCAGAGAAACAGAGGATGGGAACTCCAGGTACTCCAGGAAAGAGCTCTATCTGTCTATCTATCTATCTATCTATCTGTCCTGTATCAAAAACAGCGTGGTCAGCAGGACAAGGGAAGTGATCCTTCCCCTGTACTCTGCATTGGTGAGGCCACACCTGGAGTATTGTGTTCAGTTCTGGGCCCCTCAGTTCAGGAAAGACATTGAAGTGCTGGAGCGGGTCCAGAGAAGAGCAACACGACTGGTGAAGGGACTTGAACATAAGACCTATGAGGAGAGGCTGAGGGAGCTGGGGTTGTTTAGTCTAGAGAAGAGGAGGCTTAGAGGTGACCTCATCACTCTCTATAACTACCTGAAGGGAAGTTATAGCCAGGTGGGGATTGGTCTCTTCTCCCAGGCAGTTAGCAATAGGACAAGGGGGCATGGGCTTAAACTCTACCAGGGGAAATTTAGGCTGGATATTAGAAAGAAATTCTTTACAGAGAGAGTGGTCAGGCATTGGAATGGCCTGCCCAGGGAGGTAGTGGACTCGCCGTCCCTGGAGGTTTTTAAACTGAGATTGGACATGGCCCTTAGTGCCATGATCTAGTAAATGGACTAGAGTTGGACCAAGGGTTGGACTCGATGATCTCTGAGGTCTCTTCCAACCCAGTCGATTCTGTGATTCTGTGATTCTGTGATCTCCAGCTGTGCTTGAACACCCTGCTCTGATGTCTGTGCTTTTGGAGCTCAGCTGCTCTCGGTACCTAAGCTGGGCTGATGGAAGTCAACCTGGGCTCTCTGCCGTGACCATGCTTGCGAGTGCACCGTGCAGTCTGACCCTCCTAAGGTAATTTTGAATATGTGTCACAGATAGCATTGAACTCCTTTACAGATGGTACCTTAAACAGTCAGCCCTTCTCCAGGTTCTTGGAGCTATGACTTATAAAGCCTTATTCAGTACATCTTCTTTGATTCAAAAGTTTGCATTTACTCAGATTAAGTGCAGGCGATTTTTACTTTTTTACTTGCAAATTCTAAACTATCTTTTGGTTCTTCTGCACCTATGTTAATATTTCTTTTCAGCAGGGTCAGTATGCAGTGATAATTTCATTCAGTTTTATTTTTCTTTTTCATGTGTGTATGTGTGTACATCTAGCCAAATTATCCAATTTATAGAAAGATGTCCCAGTTTGGCTTTCAAAACTCTCTTCTGATAGTAACTAATAACTTTTCCTAAGCTCTCTGAAATCAGAAATTTTAATTTGAGTACCTTATGGTTTCTAGTACTGGGCTGTGTCACACCACCATGTTCTTCATTGGCTCCTCCCTCATTTATAAGAAACTGATGGTAAAAGATCAACAAACTTTACCATGCTTTTATTTTTTAAGAATTAAGGGGAAGAGAGCGTCAAAGATACTTTCTTTCTGCCCCTTCTCCCCTCTCCCCGCTCAAGGAGATCCTCGATTATGAAAGCTCTGTCATTGAATGTTCGGAAGTAATACATTTTAGAATCTTATCTCAGACAAAATTGCAAGATATTATTGATTTCCATTCCCAGCAGTTTAAAAGTGCAGGGTTTGGTGGGTTTCTTTTTTTTTTTTTTTTTTCATTTTTTTCGCGGTAAGCTCTAATGACACACTGTTAGAGGAACTACTGTGTGTTCAGTAGTGAGGAATGAAGCTCTAAAGGTCTGGAAATTTGGAAAAATTCAGATGCCTCAAAATGCTTGGATTCCTCTCAAAATTTTTTCTTAGCTGTATAAATCTACCACCCAGATGTCATCCTCTGAGGAATTAGCAAAAAAGGGTATTTATAAGACAAATCGTTTGGCTGATGGAGAAAAATATGTTAGCAATATTTTTTTGATTCACATTTGAAAGTAGAATGTTTCTTCCATTGCAGTCAGAAGTCAGGGCTGCAAGTAGGTCCTTTCCAGAAAACTTACAAAAGCCTTTTTCTTTCTGCAGGCATTCAGCCACACCGCCGTGGGCTGTGATCTTGTCAGTTCTCATAAGCTAGTAACACCAATAGTAACAAAATACTTTCCCTAGTTATAGGATGCATATTTCCATGAATTGGTTTGGTTCATCTCATATATGAAGTGTCAAATCTTTTTTTTTTTTTTTTAAAGCATGAAGAACACTGGAAGAATTTTGAGCCGTTTTCTTACTATTAAAAGCTAGTTATTCAAGAGAAGCCATTTCTTACATGTGATTCAGCAATGGCAAAAGCCTGTTGAGCACAGACGTAGCCTGAAGAGTTGGTAGCACCGTTCTCGGTGGCTGTCCTAATGAGGCAAGCTGACTAAATGAGACAAGATCAGGCTCAAACCATGTAAATGAGCTGGTAATTAATAGATTTTGTGTCTTCTGTAATGCAACTGAGCGTCTGCTGTAATAACACGAGAAAAGACAAACTAAATGCGAACTCTCTCTCCTTTGCTAAATAAGCGATTATCATTCAGGTGGATTTAAACGGCCTTTACAGCCTAGCTCATTTATACAATGTGTTAATGTGTATTACTTCTCCCGCCACTGAAAGCCAGCCACTTCTGAACTGAAACATGGCATGGGTTCAACAGTGTGTAGCAGCAAACTGCAGCATGGCAGGCGCTGAGCACAGCAAACATCTCCAGCTGAAAACAGCCCAGAGAGCGGCAGGAGGGAGAGTTTTAATTGCACAGTGTGTCTTTAGATACGACTTGCAATTTAAGGTGACTTGTGGAAAAATTAGCTGGAGTTGCTAGTGATCAGTGAGTGGGACAAGCTTCATCCCGAGTCTCGGTCAGAAGATGGCACTGCGAATGCTGTGTTGTTTCTTGGCACTGTCGTGTGGCGGTGTATGTTGTTGACTCAAAAGGAATAGAAACTTTTGAATATGTCGCCAGGACTACTAGCAAGAGCGGCTGAGTTTTCTCCTCCTAGGTAGACCCTTCATACATAAGCAGGGTTCAACATCTGAGTTCCTACGACAACTCTATTTTCATTTTGTAATATTTCCATTGGTCATACTTCTTTGAATAGGTAGATTATTAGAGAGAGAGATGCATTTGCTGCTCTGTAACAAGAGGTCTCTCTTCCTGTGAAAGCCAAGCATTATGAATGCAAAAGACTTTTCTTGCTAACACTGTTGAGAGGATGGAAGTTCTGGTGGGAAATCTTCCAAGTGAAACTTTGGCTTTGCTCAGCTGGAGTGGCACAGTCTCCATACTAACAGCACCTTCCCGCCTTTGCCCCCCATTTTTTTTTTTTAAACCACAAACTTCCCCGTGTCACAGCTCTGTGCAAATATTTCCCATATGTCAGCTGGCTGATCCAGTAATCACTTAGGGCTGGAGTGTAAATTACACAAGCAGCAGCACACACAAAAAAAATCTGACTGGTACGATTCTGTAATTCAGTGAGATTTAACTATGGTGAATTGAACTGATCTTAAATTAAAAACTTTCTTTTAATAGTTGCATAGATTCAGCACCAGAAGGGTACTATTCTGGTTCCCACTTTACTCCTAGACAGTGTAGAATGTCTTGCTTGTGTCTTAATGGTGCCTCTCTTGCTGTTTACTTTCTCCATTTGCTTTCATTTCTACCCAGTGTGCTTGTCATTACACCATGAACTAGATTCTTTAGGCAGGAACATCTAGAATGTGCATGGCGTTTTGTAAACAGATTAATTAATAGTGTATGCTATTGTTTATTTTGTATGTGTAATACAGCTTTTGAGCTGTTGACTGTAATGTTTCAGACACGGTAGTAGCCAGAGAGTATTTTGATTTTAGGGAATTCTGGGAGGCTTTAAATTAATCTTTTCCTTCAAGGTGCTAGGAGTGCACTCCTCAGCACAACAGTGGCTGAGTATATGCTGTCATTCATGGGAGGCAGAAGAAACATAATGGTGTGGGGGACTTGGACTTCTGAGACTTTTTAAAAAGAAAAGTTGTTCAGAAAAGAATGCTTTGAACAGCCTGGGCTGCAGGTTTTGCTCTCTGCCTGTGTGTGTGTGTTTGCCTCTTCCACAGTTTTTGACAGCAGTTTAACATGATTTTGTAAAAGAATCAGTCATTAAGGTAGGCTCTAGCCCCATCCCCAAGATTTAGGAAGAAAAAAACTCAAGCCCAAGAGACAATCTGGCACAATTTCCACATTATCAGTTGAGTTTGATGTGAACTGGTTGAGCACGTTCCTGACAAGAACACCTACCAATGTGGAGCTGTACATGATGTGAATTTTTAAGTACATATGCAGATGCCTGCAACATTCTTCCTCTAGGCAGCTGCCTCAATCCTGAAAGTTAGTGGAATTCGCTTTGTTAAGGATCACCTAAACCGAGCTGGCTACCAGTAGACAGGGCTTGTTCTGTGCATCCCCCAGAAAGATTTCTGAGTGGTCCTGGAGTTTGTTTGGGGCTGACTCTGAGTTCAGGGGAGATTTAAAGTGCGGGGAGAAGTGGAAGTGCTCTGTGATTTTTGTCGAGTAGAGAAAGGAGCTCTCACAGACAATACCTTGTTCATGCATGAAGGTGCAAACTGCATCTCCCTGCACCTGCTGGCCACAGATGTTATTTTTAAAAGTTCCTTTAATTGTTTCTGTAGCAACTCTATGGAAGTCACGCAGGAAAATGAAGTTCTTTTCTTGTTCTCAGTTGCAGCTGAAAGAAGCAGAGCTATTCTTGACCATATTTTCTATAACTCAGAATTATTTACTATAGCAGTTATTTCTGGGAGTTCAGAGTGATTTTTGTTTTTTATTTTTTTTTCTTTCTGGCAAAAACCCACAGAGATAAAATGGGTCTTGCCACACTGGTACAGTGGCAACCACTGCAAAGCAAAGTGCTCCTCTGAGATGTGAAACTCAGCAGTTTCCCACTGAGTGCTGGACCAGCTGTGGAAGGACGAGGAATAAAAGGTGATATGAGTTAGATTTATGCTGATGTATGAGGTGAACATAGATTTTTTACTTAGAAGTTGCTAGCAGGTCATGGTATTTTACCAACTGAGATTTATACATTTGAAAATGAACCTCCAAATGGGAATGTTTCCAAAGTCTAATAAAGCAGAGCTATGCTCATACACTGACCTTGGCAAGCCTGCAGGTAAGTTCCACAACTTCTACCACCTTATAAACACTAAGATGGGTTATATAGAAAAAACTATAGAGGCTCTATTTAGAGACTTATGGTAGCAAGTAGGCAGAAAAACTTCAAAACCACCAATTTAATTTATTGAAGGTCTCAACAGGAATATATAGGAAAAAATTCTGTCTTTCACTGCAAATATTCCCCCAGCCACCCAATCTACCAGCCAAGAGTACCCAGAACTTAAGGCACGGGGTGGGGGAACCATGTTAAATCTATTTAGTAATACCACTAAACAAAACTCGAAGGATGAACATGAATCTGAATCTGTATTTTATCTGATTAGCTCAACGAGGAAGCATATGGCTGAGAGGTTTTTCAAACTGTACTTTACCATTTATGTAATTGTATATCATGGTTGTAGACAGCGCAACAGAACACCCACTGGGACTTAAGCATAGTTCTTAAAGTTTTCCAGCCTGTCTCTGGATTTCATAAAGGTTCTTAAAAGTTTCTTTTGTGGATCCAAGTTGGGAAAACACAGGTGAGATCAAGAAGTTGTTCCTATTTCCACCTAAAAGGCAGGTAATGCTATTTTAAGGCTCCCTTCCAGGGTGGCAGATCATGCCAGAAAAAAATCCATGTCAAAGTGGAGTCTGGAACTCTCCAGGGCAGAAACTAAAGCAGTTTCATGAAATGGCCATTCCCACCAGCATTCTCCCAGCTTTCTGGTACAGCAGGACACCATGGCTCTGCCTGCGTTGGCTCTCTGCAACTCCTGAACTCTAGGAATTTCTAGAGGCCAATTTGTGCTGCCTTTGCTGTATTGGAGCAGCATAGAGGCCACAGTGAGTGATGGAACTATTTACGTGTATAATTCCAGAAAGAGACGGAAATCACAGTCTTTGCAAACATTTGTAATAATTTTGTATTAAACCATCATTAGGTTCTTCATTAAATCATTTTTAGAAGCATATTTTTTTTCTTGCATTGCCTTTCTGGGATCAGAAGAAAGCCAAATAATATTTCACAGTATTTAGACAAAAATGGTGGGTTAAATTTCAGTATATCTTGTGATACGTTGTGTTTTTAGACTTTGTAAACCCCAGATGTGCATATATTTCTGATATATCTCTATCTGGAAAGTACTAAAACAGGCTCTTCTAAATAGCTAGGTACTCGTAATGTGTCTATTGTGTTTGCATACAGCCTTCTGCTATAATAAACCTGAAGAACTATCCCCTTCATGGATTTTCAAGTTCTGTTTTCCCTAGAGATGTATAATATTTTAGGAAGAATAAGAGGTAGAGTGCACAGTATGATATGAATAAGCATGTGCTCTTTGTATCCACCGGTGTGTCCTGCCTTAGAGCTGCTGAAGGGATGGGATTATGAACAGGGACCCAACTGCAGGAATTTTTGTTACACTATGTAACTGCTATATTTTTTCCTAATTTTTTTGTTATTGTTTTTCTAAAAGTTATTCTTTGCTTTATTTTTAACTAAGTAAAACATACAAAAGGTTGCTGTTCAGCTTAGAAGTCTAACTTATGTAGCTCCAACAAACTGGTTCATTCTTTAGGGTGGATTTAGTTTCTAGGGGTATATTTCACTATGCAAAACTGATTTGAGTTGTGGAGTCTTGCCAGTACTACCCATAAAGTGAACTCTCACCTAACATAAACTTTTTAGGGCTTATCCTACATGTGCAGTTTGCGATTTGTGGAACACACAGCCCATGTGCTGGGGAACTCCCAGCTGGTTTCATTAATGTAGGTTTCCAGTTGTGTGTTTGAGATCTACTTTTATCCATGTTGATCAAAGATTTTGCAATGCTTTTGGCTCTTCTAGCAGCAAATCTTTGAAATGATGGAATTTTTACTTTATTATATTAACAGAAAAAAAAGGGTATATATTTTTTTCCAAGAGTCACATTATTGCTCTTGTAAAGGAAGCATCATTCACCAGATATTGATCCTTCTCTGCTGGTTATAAGGACTGGTCTTTCAGTTCCATGAAACAGTCTCTGGCACAGCAAATATGAACCTTTTGTTTTTAAATGTAACTTCTCACACATGAAAACAGAGAACAGTACCAAAGAGTTCTGCCTGGGCCCCATGTATTTTAACAAGAAAGACTGAACCTTGCCTCTCTTTTGGTGTGTGGTATTTGTTAGTTCTGTTTTAAATTTTTATTTAAGTAATATTTGAGTAATAAAACCAACTTTGAGTAGGCAATCTTACCTTATTCCAGTGCTTACTTGAGTCTTGCTGACTGTTGACTTTGTATTTTGGGACTCAGACCTGCACTGAAACCCAAATTTGTCTTTTGTCCAAACAGTGCAAAAGAAAGTAAGCCCATAAATTGGTGTGGCCTTAAGTAAGCCTCAGTGCGTGCCAGATAAGGCATCCTGGGACAATGACATGTATCAGCACAGATTTGAGTTTGTCTCTCTCTGCAGAGAGGACCTGCCAGGTGCATTGAAATCACAGCTCTCCTGTGGTACTCTCACATGGTTCATGTCAGGCAGATAAGGTGAATGAAGGGTCCTTCTAGAATAATAACAAGGAGGTAAATGGGATATTTAGGCAATGTGTGCCAAGGCTGACCTCATAGTATTGAGGATGCTGTGCCCTGAATAACAGCTTGGTAATTTGGGTACTTAAAGCCAGATCAGGTTTTGGTATATTTTTACATACATGCCTTCCTAATCTGCAGTGCAAGCAAAACCTTTATAAGCAGCAGGACTGTTTTGTGAAACACAGAGTAGAGAGAACTGATACTACATCTGTCTCACTTTTTGTGATTTGTTTAATTTCTATTTCCTCTCCACTATATTATTTTTTCTCTGAAATTGGATGTAGAATAGTCCAGGTTTTGTCTTTTGCTGCATTTTGATGTTATTTTGACTCACTATTATTGTTATTACTGCCTCATTATTTATGTGCAAGAGTATTTGTGCATTATTACCTCTCACATCCGCAAAATCCATGATTCTTGACGAGTACATGTGTTCTTATATTCTTTTTTAAAGTATTTATAACGGTGAGATGTAGTGTATCAACAATAGCTGGTTTTGTAAGTCAGTTTGAATTTACTTTTAGAATACACATATGAAGGGGCAACAGCTTCAAACTGCGTGACTCACTACATCGTGTGCAATACAGAACCATGTACACCAACCTTTCTGGAGATGCTTCTGCCACAGATGTCCACTGTGATTATAGTTCATTGAATATGCAAATGCCACATCATTAGATTGAACATTTGAGGCCTTGGATGTAAAATGTCCCCCAAGTGTTATACTTTCCACCAGTTTTCTCACTTTTTATCCTGATACAGTACAAAATCTTTAGATGTGTCCGAATATACTGTCTATATAAATACAGTTTTACCTTGGGAGACCAGCATGCTAAAACTGAGAAGGCTAAGTAATTGCTCATGTCTTTGGAGATCAGGGAAACAGTTCTACCTTGTCTTGAAGGGGCATCTACACTAGTAATTTAGTGTCCTGACAGTGCTTTTGGTGCAGAGAGCCACCTTCTTGAAGGTAATCTGTGTAATGACAGTTATGCTATGAATTGAAACTCAGCAATCTGTGATGGGGCAGCATACCATGTCTTATATTGCCTACAGAAATCGTACACGGATTGAACTGTTTAAACACAAGCTTTATAAACTTTAGTGAGAGCTAATTATTTCACTATTAATGAATAATTAAAACCACTGAGAGAGTGGACTATAAAACTGTTGTCAGTGCTTGTGAATGAAGTATACGATACCTTGGCAATGCCATTTGACAATCTGCAACACTACTTTCTTTGAAGTAAAAATTTGTTTTTCCTATTTGTCTGGAACTTAATCTATTCGTTTATCTGGAACATCACATCTAACTGCTCTTAAACTTTCTGACAAAATTGTGTTTTGAGAGACTAGAAAGAAGACATTTGAGGTGGGTAGGGTGTGCTTTATAAAAAAAAAACAAAAAACAAAACCAAAACGTGGGGCAGGTTGGAGCTGTGGATGTGTCAGAAAGTTCAGACCCCTGACTGGGAAGCTGCTAGTCAAACTTTATAATGAGGATCTTTTTCCCTGTCTTGACCTCTCTCCCCAAGTCTGGCGTTTGGCTTTATAGCACATTGGTCAGTTCTTCAGTCCGCATTTCCTCCAACATTTATAGCTCCACTTTAAAGGTGGAATTCTCATCCTGAAGATGATAATCCTTCATCACGTAAAATGGCCACGCTGTAATAAGATCTTCTTGCAGGGTGCAAATGTGTTATTAGGTGTCAGTCTGCAGGCTTGGGTCATCCACCAGCTGTTATACTGCACAGGTTGTATTTTTTTGCAACATTTGGTGGAACATTTCAGGACAGCAGGATTATCTGAACCAGATGTGAAAAGCCATCTCCCTGACACAAGTGTGCAATTAGTCATAAGTGATTACCCATGACCCCTTATATGCAAGGGGAGGGAAACTTAGGGTTAACTGCTGTCTGCACCTTAACTGAAGAGAGCTGTAAAAGTTCCTCTTTTTTACTTCTCAGAATTCAGCGAGTTTTCTGCTTATTCCTGTTCTGAGATTTTTTTCAGGGGCATGTAAACCAGGAGAAACCTAAAAATCTGATTTCTACTTGGAAAACCCTAACAAAGTCACTAGAGAAAGAAACCCGAGTCCTAGTTTTTCTGCACCTTTTTTTTTAATTTTTTTTTGTTTGTTTGTTTGCAGTTACGAAGTCAGTGTAATATCACAGCCTCTCACCAGTGGCTTTACCTGTCAACATCAACACCTTAACTCCCTCTGGAAACCAATAAGCAATCAATGCAATTCCTAGACCACTGCTCAAACACCATTTCTAAAGGCTAACACAACCCAACTCTTTCTCTGGATAGATCTGAGGGGCAGCTCTGTCGCTGTGTATCTGTAGAGCTCCTATTACAGTGGCTTCCTATATCTGTTGAGACATGTTTGCTGACATAATTGGTGACTTTATAACAATGTGGAAACATTTGTAGAAATCCAATTACATAGTTGTAATGACACTGGGAACTGTGTGAAGTCTTTTGTTATTTAGAGCCAAATGGAAGTCTCAAATGCTTTTGACAAGCTGCATGTTAACTTATACTCTTTAGTTGATTGATCATTTCCCTTTGTAGGACTGGGGTTCATCTTTACCTCTGCAGTGTGATTTTGACACCTGCTTTCCCTCTGTTATGACTGTAGGCCACAAATTGGTCAAGGGTCTACATTTATTTATGAAAGAAAGGGTCACAGCTCAGACACAGTAAAAGAAAAAGGTAGCTGGTGCTACATAGACTTTGAGCAGCAGGTGGAGATATAAGCCCCAACAGGCTGTAAACTCTTGTCACATAAGGTAGATGCAGTCATTCAAAGATGACAACTCAAATTGTCCTCTAGCTATTTTCTTCTCTTCAACCAAATTGCCTCAGATTTATCAACACTGACCCCAACTTGTTGTTTCTATCTTTGTCCCTAACACAGCTAATCAACAGCTAATGCAGACTTGGAGGATGTGTGAGACCTGAGTGGTATCATCATGCTTTCTGAAGATACCAAATGAAAGCAGAGCTGCAACCTGGCCTTTTCAGAGGATGTGTGGCCAGGGACCCTAAGACCAAGAATGTTTCACATGAGACCCACAACAGTAAGCACAATTGCCCATGATTGGCTTTGGGAAAGGAACAGATCTTCACAGTTTTGCTGTGGTTGGTAACAGCACTGCAGCTCCCAGAGCAAATCCCAGCTGGAGCACTAGACTTTCACCCACAGCCATGAGGATTAGGTGCAACAGACCAGATCATATCTCCTACCCTATTCAGGTCAATACCACATGGAGATTTAGTACCTGTGAGAGCTGTCTCATCACAGCTACTTTTGTGGACAGTGGAAATTTGGATCATCTGAATGAAGTGATGGTTTCTTAAGTGTAGTGCCTTTACAGGAATCCAAGAGCTTGCCTTCCCTCAATGAGTTATTTTAAAGCTTTACCAGCCTACATTTTCTCCTTCTTCACCCGTCAAAGTGAAGTATAAACCACAGTGAATTCTTCCAGACAGTTTTGGGTTCCCAGTGCTGACCAGGCTCAGACAAAGAAGCTTTGGCATTTGTCCCCAGGAGAAATTTTTCTTCCCTTCAACAGTGGTCAGTTCTTTCAAAATCTGCATGACTTTAAGTAAGAACAAACATCTCAGTTTAGATTTAAGCCTTTCATCATCTTTCTTGAAGGATTTTTTCCCCCTTCAAGTGCTTACCATCGAGGCTGGGTTGCATGAAACACATTTGCTTCTGAGTTTTCAAGCACTGCCTGCACTGTAAAATTTAATGGACATCAAGGGAAAAATATTTGTTTGTCAAACAACAATTTTTCAAGATTTATAGTTTCTATCACTCCTGGTTATGACCTTACCCTCCATCCCAGCCACCTCTCTCAGCATGCAGCTGAATTTTTCCAGTTTCATGGTACGCTTGAAGTTCTTCAGAATTCAGTATTCATAGCGAGTCTTGACAAAGTGTTGAGTGTTCGCTCAAATGTTCAGATAAATATTAGACCCTAGCATTGCCCTCCAGATGGAGAAAAACAATCAAAACAACCTTTGGAGGTAAGGTCAACTCCATCCAATGTTTCCTTGTCAGCTGTGACACCTCTGTCCTGACAGTGCGTATGCAGCCCTGATCCTTCTCTGCAGCCAAACAGCTCTGGGTACAACCTGAGCAGAGGATGGGTGAGGGTTGGTGACATTTGTATGTGGACCCAGTTCCTGGGCAGAAAGCAGAGAAGCTGTTCCAGCAATGAGGGATTAATGTGAGTGAAAGAGAGCTCTGACCATAATTTCCCTTTGGCAGCTTAGTTACACGCTTAACTTTGAACATGGGAGCAGGACCATGGAAGCAAAATGGCCTGTTCGCCTCCTGGTGGTGCAGTACGTGCTGAAGCCTTGCACTCTTGTTTGGATTCCGAACTCCTGCCAAATCAGGGCATTTAGTTTGGACCATAAGAGAAATAGAAGCTGTTCACAAGGCTTGGGTCCAAATTTCCACACCATCTGCTGTGTTTGGAGATCAGTGTGGAGGTTTGAGCCTACCATAAAAGTAGAGGGAAAAGAAAGTAACATTTCATAAAGAAATTAAATGAACAGGAAAAAAAAAAAAAAAAGGGAATGAACCAAATGGTGTTGATCCTTGTTCTTTGATGTCATAAATTAGGAAGGGAATAGCACTAAACAGAGAAAAAGACAGGCAGGGAACAACAGAATATGAAAACCAAAGGTAAAATGAAGCCAGTTTTCAATGGTATGGTGAAGGCTTAAGTGACCAAGCCTTGAATGATTAGTCACCTTGAGTTAAAAGTTAAGACTAATCTCTTCTTTGGTAACTTCTGGTACAGGTGTTGGAGCCTGCGATTAGACATGGGAATGTGGCAGTTCTGAGACTGGTTTTCCACCAAGACAATGTGAGCAGCCTAAGTATGTTCTGCAGGACTGCTCCTGGACTTCTCAGTATGAACCCTTTGTGCAAATGGTTGGAGATAATCAGAATATGTCTGATGTGAAGAGCATTATATTTGAATGACAGGGCTGATTTATATAAACATAAGACACTTGTAACAAATATTGTCATGATTAAGATTGGAAGCTGGAGAATTAGCAAGAAATGCAAGATAGTAATGTTCAATTGGAGAAAGTATTATCACTGTTACCCTTTTGAATCTCATTGCAGAAAATTGCCATCAGATGATTTTACCACACCGTTTCATTTAATTGGAAAATAACTTGAAGAAAAAGGTCTGGTGCTTCATAATAAAGGTGGTGTAAATTTTAAAGTAGTTCTTAAGAGCCAAAAAAGAAAAAGATTAACAGAAATATCTATATTTCATTGCATAAAAGCCAAATCAGGAGCAGAGTAATGGCTTTGCTTCTGAACACCACTTAGTTATTTGAAGTGATTTTCACTGTCTTTCCAAAAAAACTAGAAACGTGCTTCAAAATTTTAAGTTGCCAGTATGGCAGCAAGAGGTTTAAGTGCCATTAAAGCTCTCTTAATTCAAAAGAACAAGTAATATTATGTGCTGTCAAACCACAGAATGTAAATGATGACTGAATCACCTGGCACTGTGTCTTTAATTCAAGACCTGCCACGTCTGAGTGTGTGGGGTGGTTTTATTTTCCTGTCTTGGGGCTGCTGCTTCTCCATTCCCCTTTCCTCCATGTGAGTTTATTTTCCATTCTATTTTTTGTTGTTTAGGTAGGTGCAGTAATGGCATTCCCAGGACAGCCTTGAGAAGCATTGGCTTCCTCTCTAGAACAGGAAAGCAAAAGCTTTTCCAGAGCAAAAATCTGATTATGCAGAACACCCTGCATTTGGGGCAAATTTTCTTGAGGTTAAACATAAAACACTACCATGTGCATTTCTTCCAATGGCCAAGGAGAGATATATATTAAACAATCTGATCTTTAATCCTTGGTATTAGGTTATTTATTTGTTTTAGGCAATGAGGGATTTTATTTGATCTTTTCCTCACTGCCGTTTGTCTTGCAGTCTACTTTGCAGATGCACTGGGAAAAGATTATGTTTCTTCATCTCCCAAATAAGCTTTTTGTTTGTTTGTCATGGCTTTTGTACAGCTTTCAAGCCTGAATTTCTGTGTGGGCTTAGGTAAATTTCTGTTCTCCTTGAAGCTAAACACTACGGTAACCTGCTTAAAGGAATCAAGCTATGAAAATACTACCTTTATCTTGTTACTTCACAAGATACATAGAAGCATGTTATCTGAGAGGACAGACCTTTGAAAGATAATAAAAATAATTTGATAAAAGGTTAAATGAATGTAAAATACTGAAATAAGACCTTTAAAATGTTCTTTACACTCCCCAATACGTGATTTAGAAATTTTATTAAATAAATACACTAATGCATGCACACACACACACGTGGCTTTCCAAAAGCTGTAGGACTTGAAAAATAATGTTACATTTTTTGTCAAAAGTATTTTATACTCTTCCTTACATCTTCATAATCTTTAACTCATTAATCCTTGCTACACTTCCCTGAGGAAAGGGAATATTACTACTATTTTATGTGTAGATAGCTGAGGCAGGGCGATAGTGAGGCCTGGGCTTGTAAGGGAGATTCATGGTTTAAATCCCTCAGTTATGCTGATATCAGTGGGACTTAGATGCTTGTATGGCTGGGAACCTCTATGACCTTCACTGAATTTTTTTGGCCGAGAAAACACCAAGAGCCTTGGTCAGGCAGGAAATTGAAGTCATAATAGTGTAGACCTGTCAGGTTAGTGCTGAAGCTGTGGGTCGTGGTTCTTTCTGCTGCTTCCTCCTCTCCGGCTGCCCATCTCACGTGTTTGCTCATGTGATGCCAGTGCGAGGAACTTGTATGGACAGGATGAGAGCTTTTAGCTTGCTGTACGTTCAAGGTAGCCCTATCTCTGTGTCTTGAGTTTGCAAACAAGGATTCCTGACAGGAACCTGACATCCAGTTTGTGCTGAAAGTTAAGGTAGGAGACTAAGAGTAATACAGCATAAGCTGTGTTATGAGTTTCAAAATCTTAACTACTGCTGTGCTACCAATCCTTTTCCGAACAGCTTTGTGAGCACGCAGTCCTTGTGATGTCCATAATATTTAAGATAAGTCGTGTAGTTAAATTCTGTTTGAAACCAAAATTCTTTTTGTTCCCTTTTCAAGTTTTCCTTTATCACCACATTCTGTAGGTTAAAGCTGTCAATTGCATTAGGAACTTTTCCTCCTTTGCTCTGACACCTTGAAAATTCTGTAAGTTCTACAATTGCTTGATTCTTTGCTAGAGGAGCGTAGGAAAGATGTTATTTTGGATTAGAAATCCCAACTGAAGTATCACCATTTCATTGTTTACCTAGACTAAGCTAAAAACATTTGTCATTAGGAATGCAAGAGGTAATTTCCTGCCAGAACACCCAAACCTTTGACATTTTTCCTTCAAAAATCCTTAAACGTGTGGTAGAGTATCAAAGTCTTTTCCCTACCGTCATCAGCAAAGGTTAATAGTTTCTGACAGATGCATGTTAGGCCTGACTTATTTATGACTGAGTGCCACATTGTTTTATAACATCTGTTATCCAGTGACTAAAAAGTGTCTATAATTCTATTTTTTTAAAGACCTAGCAGCTGAAAATGACAATTTCAGTTGGGAAATCTGAACTGGCAGAAGAAAAAAAATCCCCACTTTTTTTTTTTTTTTTTTTTTTCTGGAATATTTCTAGTAATTGCTATAATTTTGAAGCAACTCAAACTTTAAAAATTCCCACACGTGGCCTTGACAAGGTCAGCAAGGCCTTGGTAACTTTTATGTTTCCTGCATGGTCCCTGCAGGTTAAAGAGAGGCCTCGCTGAAAGGAGGCCAGCCTGCAGAATAAAAGCTTTCCTATAGCCCTGAGGAGCAGCTGTTCCTGGGCTGTTAGAACTGCTCTTCAAAAAGCCCATTTTCACAACTTGAGCAAAAATCTACCTGCTGGATCATTAAAATGTCAGATTGCTCCGGTCACGTAAACAGTTTCACAAACAAAGATTCTTGCTTGGGCTCCGGCATTCAAGAGCAGAGACTGAGTATGACTGCACTTCTGGGGCACAGCTTGCAGCCACAGCACATGATGCTCTGTCAGGTTGCTGTTCCCCATAATGGTACTTGAGCATCTTTCATGTAGAATGAACAGTAACCAACAAATCTGTACTGAACTTCATGGAGTCCTTGCTGCCCTTTTTGATGAAAAACTGTTTGTGATAGTAATGTTTTATTATAGGTTTTTGTTGTTGGTGTTTGTTTGTTTGTTTGTTTTCCATTGCTTTTTTAGGAGAGCTGTAGTTTCAGATGAAGATACTGGCATGTGAGTGTCTTGTAGTAGGGGCACATTAGAAGCAAAGCCCAACCATTCTGCAGATTTTTCATGGTCTGTGACACTTGGACAGTTTCTCTGTTAAATACAGTTTTACACAAAGCACTCTCAAGTCTGAGAATTTCTGTTCGGTGTTTGGTGCTGAGGTGCTTTTGTGCTGAGGTTTCAGGATGACATCTACAGTACATCCAGAATAGCGAAACTGGTCATGTTTCTAAGGTACAGAATTGGGGCAAAATCCTGACTCTGAATCATTTACTACAAGACAGCCAGGATTTATCAGCTTGTTTCCATTTCTAGTCTTGTCCAGACAGCCTGTACCATGTTGGGAAGCTCATTTGACCTCCAGTGCCCACTTTTATCTACTTCAGCTCTATACACCTAAATGAGGTTCCTAAGCCAAGAGCCTGGGCACCCACAAGTTTTTCAGCTCTTGTACAGACAGCATAGACAGGATAGTCCAGGCTGTGGGAAGTTCTGAACCGTGTTCCAAAAGTGTCCGTCTGCTGAATGAAGGTGACCTAGGACACTAACCTCAGACCTGACCTTAAGTGGGTGAATAGATGACCCAAAGACTTACTTCCTTGCAGAAAAACTGGGGAAATGCCTTGCCAGTGTATGTTTCTGCTGTTCAAATCCTCACAGTCAGTACCAAGCAGATTGGTGCTTTTGTGGCTATCAGAGACGGTTCAAACCTTCAGAGGAATCCTCTCCACCTGTTACAGTCTTCACATGAGCCGAACTATATCCTGAATTCTCTTTTCTGGCTTGTGAATAAGACAAAGGATCTGCTCTTCAAGCAAGGATGCTTCCTCAAAGGCACAGGGCTTCTCAAACAACTGAACTGGGTCATTCAGATTTGGAAATACAGAAATCTTAGAATACCAAAGGTTCACTTGGACTGTGTTTGAATAAAACATTTTAAAACTTTAATCCCAGAACACTGACCCATGTTTGGCTTTCTCTGATCTTGAAGCTAGGAATCCTTAAGAGATCAAATTTTACCTCATTGGTCTTCCAAGGAATTTTCTCTGAGCTTTCTCTCTGCATTTCTCAATTATTGCTAAAACTGATGATTGCTGAATTACATGCAGAGAATCCCAATCTAGAAGCAATAATAGGATCTGAGGCTCTGCACATGTTTTGAGATTTGGGAGATGGAAACTTTTCTGTTGAATAGAAATACATATTTGTTACTCAGCAAATCACGAGTAATTTTTCTAAGTGCCAAGTTCAGGAGCTAACAACTAATGGAGTGACATGTGAGGGAAATGACAAACAGTTTTAGAACTGCTGGACAATTAATCAGATCTTGCCTCATTTGTCATGTATGTACAAAAACAGCTATACATTATTATGCCCATGCTGTACTACAGCAGAGTACCCTAGGTGGGGATAACTTTGATTATTTCCTTTTCCTGATGGACAAATATTGAGCTGCTACTTAGTTTGAACAGTTTTCTTATTCATACAGATCTTTCAGTGTCTCCAGCTGAAAGAAAAATGAAATATTAGATAGTTTACTACAAGTAAAAGGGATTGGGGTTTAGTGAAGCAGCTAAAGGAGATGAAGAGATTAAGATTCACTACTGACTGGAGATGTTTTTTTGGTTTTCTAGATAAGCTTAAGGCATTGCAAAATTAGTACCTCATTTGTTTATTAATCCATTATACGATGATTACTAGTACATTGTAAGCATCAACTTTTAGTTGCTATTTACAATTACAAGAAATTCTTTATTGAAACTTAGTTGTACCTGTTTGATAGCATTACAAATAGCAATCAGATTGGTGTGTACTAAGTGGGTTTACCAAAATGTCTGATGAAAACAAACTGTCAAGGGAGGGTAGACTCTAGGTACTGTTTCTGTATCTGTTAGTAGTGTTGCTTACTGCAACAACACCAGCTGAGATTGGACCTCACTGGAAAGCTAGGGCCATTAATCCCTGATGTTTGGATTGAGATACACTATTTGGAAAAAAAAAAAGCACAAACATTATGGATGAGGACTGTAATGCAGGGAAAAAAATTCATTATTTTTATTCATTAATCACTTCCATAATTCTTTACTTTGTCTTTCACATTTATGCATTATCTGTATTTAAATAAGGGTCTGTTTTTTCTTATTGAGAGGATGAACTGGATTTTCTTTTTTTTCTTGGTTGAGACAAGGCAAGGGCTGAAGGTCATGTTCATGTCAGGAGTCCATAACTCCTGACTGCAGGAGCCACTGGCAGGATCATTCAGGCAGAGTGAGATGTATATCCTACTTTGCCTTTGGATCCTGATGAATTTTGGCTCACTTGAAGCCTAAGACAAAATCCTTATCCACGTATATGGAGTCAGAGACTTCACATGTGGGTGGCTGTTAATGATTTCTTTCATCCATTCTTTTCTCTTGTTTACACTTCTGTACATTTTTGTTTCTACTGGCGGTGTTGAATAGCTGATTTGCAGTCTGACCATTTTTGTCTCAGGAAACTGCTATCTATGAGTGGAATAAGAGTGAAAGTATACATTATGCTACAGGTGGCATGGGGTACATGCCAGGTCTCTATTCTTAGGACTAGGGTCAAAACTGAGGTTGTAGATTAGTTGCGTAACAAGGTGTCACAAAATATTCCACAAATAAACAGAACATGGTTAACTCAACACTTTGAATTTATAGAAGGTCTAAATTAGATCCTTAAAATAACATGATTATTGTTAAGTTCTAGCCTGAAGGTAAACTGGGGTTCTACTTTGAATGAAGGAGCTCCCAACTGGCAGAAACTTAAAAGGTAACTTTATATGCTTCACGACTAGAAATATAACAGACTGCTTATTGGGACATGTTTAAAAAAGAGAAGGTAGAATAGTTTTCTGATCTCACTGATAAGTATTTCTACAAATAACACTAGAGACAAGTGAAATTCGTTTTATGGTTCACAAGAAATCAACTGGACAAAACCCGAGTTTCAGTGTGAGCAGTTCTACATATACAGAGGACTCCCAGTAGAATCTTTAAAAATAAGCATATGTTTCCCCAATGACATCATATTTTTGTTATCTGCATTGTACCATAGTATTTTTTTCAAATAAGAGACAAAGAGAGCTACAGAAAAGTTAGACACCATAACATTTCAGTTTAGTTCTGTTTATTCCTACTACTACGTTTAAAATATTTTGTTTAAGTAGTGGTGTAGTCAAAAAACAGGGATAGTGAGTACTTCCAGGGCTGAAAAACACATAAAATAGTGCAGCAATTGGACTTAATGCATTTTTATTTTTGTTTTTTCCCTATATATTATAGAGATTCTTATTTCTGCTCACCGAAATATATAAGGGAAAGTCAGAAATAAAGATTAATCTTTTACTGCTCATTTAAATATTTAATTTCATTTTTAGTTCTGTTGTTGGGACATTAGGGTTAATTCTGTTAATCCACCATGCTTGGTGGAATGAGAAAATAGTAGACAAGAATAAAGAGATTGTATGCAGTAACTTCAGTAAATTTCATGTGAAGCAGCAAATAAGCAATACCAGGTTTTAATGGCCACATCTGATAATTAGAGACTGTATGTGTGTTTATAACTTTACTTTGTGATCAGAGAAGATTTGCTTCTGCAATATTTCTGAGTTTATTGTATCTATCCATATTAAGCATATGTGAAGCTGAAAGGTTTCTGCAGTATGAGCTGAACCTAACTGTTCTATGGCTGGTAGGCGGGAGCAGATCTTTAGATCCTTTATTTTGTGTGTTGTTTCTAACAAAAATCTGCGTGAAAATCTGTGAATGAAATTTGGTATCGGTGTTTAAAGCACAGGTTTTCATCTGGTTTAGCTTTTCTCTTTCAATTGCCAAAAAAATTTTTAAAAAGTGTGTTCTGGATTATTCAATTGTAAAATTTAATTAAAAAGAGAAGAAAAATAACCATTAGAGACTTGATCATAAAAATGCCTGTACCTATTTCTTCTGGCTTGGAGTATTGAGTTCATTTTGAAGTTGCTTTTAAAAGGGCACAAGATGGACATAATGCAATTAAATATACCTAAGAAGAGGTGCACCTATGGTGTGGAGCACAATGAAACTGCTTTGAGGTTATACAGGAAGATGTTGCTATAGAGAGGTGTAGAGAAATACTGTCTAGAGTCCTACAGTCCCGTATGGGCCACCATTATTTATGACAACTTCACAAGGCTAAATTTCATAGCTGATGCAGAATACATCCATGTCAGGTGTATATCAGCCCAGGATCCCAGCTTTTGTTTGCAACCCTATCGTCATTTCAACTGCTTCAGCTCAGATAACATCAGCTCATTCAAATCAGCCTATTTACCTGTGTTCAATGCAGTTATACTGACCTGTGCCACCTGAGACTCTAGACTATGAATTGCATGGAACTGCAGTAATTTTCATCCTCCGTGTACATTTACTACTACTACACTCTCCTGTGGATCAGGTTAGTTTAAATGAATTTTTTATTCTTAGCATCTAAACCATAATTTTCTGCCTGTCCTAGGCAGAGCTTATCCAAGCGTCTATATCCTTCCTCATAAAACAGATTGAAGGCTGTGATTAGGAGATGCATTAACTGTTTCCAGAGGCAGATTTGCATTCGGATTCAAAGATTTTAGAAGGTACTTGCAGGTGCTGCATGCAGGAGCCATACAAAAAATTTAAGAATATTCCCCTTGACTTAACAGGTTGCATTTTCACTTTTCTATCAGCTTGTACAAAAGGAAAACCCGAGTAAGCTGAACAGGAACTGCCAGAGTTAAGTTAATGTCAGAATTTTCCTGGTCCTAGTGCTATAGAGGTAATGAGGAAAAACAGAGAGACAGAGACACAGAGAAAACCTTAAACCAACAATCACTGCTGTCTTCATGATTCAGTTCAGGCCATTCACTAGCCTAACACTGTATTTCCATCCTCTGCTTTCATTGGAAGTTGTGCTTGGCATGACTGCACTCTTAAGAGCATTTGGACAAATAAATAACATCCCTCTTCGTTATTTATTTACCTTCAAATTTTAATCACTATTTGTGTAATCAGTAGTAATTTACTACATTCCTATTCAATGAAATTGGCACAGTGTTTATATATAATCACCCAACGTAGCTGTTTTATTTAAGTACTGGGTTCTAAATACACATAAATTCAGCAATTATCACTGGAACAAATTTTAGACTTTGAAGTAAATTATACTGGGAGGAGTTTTCTGTAGTTGAAATTGGAAAAACAAACAAAACAGGCTTCATTTGCCCAGCTGAGGAATCTGACTCTGACTTTTATGCACAAGTGCTGGGTTTGATTTTTGCACGAAAAATGAATAAAATTTTAGGAAAGCTTTCAAGTAACAAAATGCAGGGCTTCCCTCAGCCATATGCAGGTGCACTGTTTGGGTTGTGAGGTTACAAAATCTTCCTTTCCCTTTGATTGTTTTTGCTTCCATATAAAAGACCTAAACCAAATACTAAATCAAGTGCTGATAGTGTTTTAGCCTTGTTTTCTACTCTGGGCTTAAGAGGTGTGGGCACTGCTGCCCATGGTGTCTGAGGCTGTTAATTTTTTCTAACCCAGTTTATGTGGACAAACCTATTCACCTGAGCTGGAACTAATATGAAAGAGTTCTCTGCCACTCTTCACCGGAGCAACTCAGGGATACGTCTTTATGCTGTGGTTGGTTAGAGCTTGGAATAAAGTGCCAAAATCAGCAGCTGAAATAAGTAGAGTAAATCAAGTTAAGAGGGAACAGGACAACATTTTGGAAATAGAGGGAATATGGGGTAAAACCATTACCTAGAAGTTCAGGGTTAAGATGACGAGATATAAATTGATTGGTATTTCCTGGGTTTATAAGGGCAGACCCTGGTGGATGACGTCATCATCTGCTGGCTTTTCATGTTGCCATGTATCTACTTGGGCTGCCAGGCTGCTGCAAATCCAGCTTTCCCTCAAAAATCCACAGGAATTTTACCTGAACGATCCATGCAGGGTCAGGTCCTTTACAGTGCTTTTTAAAGAGCTTATGATGGTACTAGGTCATCCATGCTGCTGATGCTGGTTAGTTACATTCATGGGGACATCTACTGTATAAATGTGCTTCAGGTATTGCAAGACACGTGAGCTTGCAAGAATTTAACTGCCTGGGTTCAATGCAAATGCTGAAATAAGCATATACATTTCTGATTGGGTGACTGGTTAGCTTACTTTGTTCCCAATGGACTAAAAGTCGCCTAGAAATAAGCTAGACTTTAATCAAGGCAAGCCATTTATTCTAAATTAACCTGTGTAAAGTTTCACCTTATGTTTAATTGGTGCAGTCTGTAAAGCATTTAAATGATGAATATTTAACAGACCTGGGAAAGAAGTATTATTCTTCACAGTGAGAATTTTAAGCCTGCATGATATAGAGATGGGACATTCAAAAAGAGGTTGATGTGGCCCCAGTTATCATGGCCCCCCATGATAACTATGAGGGCTGCAGAGGTGCGCCATTGTGACCACACAGCGTGATACATGAACCTAAAGCTCAAGTTTGCAGATAATTCCTTTCTTACTACACCAATCTTATTCATGAGGTGTCTGTTCCTCAAGATCTTATTTAGCAGTGCTTTGGTGGTCTGGAAGATTTCTCCCTTTCACTGTGCAGAGCAAGCAGCTCTCCATCACAGAAGCACCTGCAAATGTGCTTCTTGCCTGGTCCTCATGGAAAAAAAGAGATAAAAGGGCAGCTAACAAAAGACCTAGATGTTGTCCTACCCAGAACCCAATGAGAGGTCATAGAAGGCTGCTAGGACTGAAGACAAAGTATTTCACAGCTTCCAAGAGTGAGCAAGTCTGGTGGGTTGAAGACTCAAGACCAGAAGACAAGAGTTATGCCAATCTTTCTGCACCTTTGTCTTAAAGTTCATCAAAACCACTGGAAGCCCATGCCCAGAATGAATTAGAGGGTGAACAGAGTGATTCAGTGCTTTAATAGGACTCTGCTGTTTCAGCCATTTTTTATGATATTTCAAAACTTTTATCAATTTGGTTTCATTCTTTTTAAGAAAGGTTGTTCCTTGAACAAAGGAACTGTATACAGTTATGGGTTTGTTTTCTGAATGCCATCACGGACAAAAACAGTGATATTCCAAGGCTTGGAGCAGCTGTGGGGAAGTAAGCGCTTGTATACCATCATCTGCTGGCTTTGACATATGCAAGAGAGTGACTGAAAAGTCTAAACATGCATCTGAAATGTTGTAAAATCAATAGTACATATTGAGGTTGTCAAAGACTCTTCATATAATATGGTTCGTACCATCAGTCATTGGCATTATGATAATGGCTCCTAACTGCTGCAATAGGATTTACAACATGGTGTATGACTAAAATAGGGGATTGTTCTAAGGAATTTATGTGTATTTTTAAATTTATTGGACACAGTTGGAAACATAGCTGAAAGCAGGACCGCCTTCATGTAACATACTGCCAGAACTAACTGCTTTGATTTCTTAAGACTAGATGATGATTGTTTGATCATTTTATTAAAAAAAAAAAAAAAAAGTCTAGGTGTCAAAGAGTTTCCTTATGTCTAAACAAGTGTTATTAACTTCAATTATGGCTGCCAGGTGGAGAACTGTGCAGTTCTTTTACCATGTTTCAAAATATTTCACTTAGACATTTTGGAAAAACATACATCCCTATTCATAGCCCCTGTTACTGTTCTGATTTATAGGTTCTGCTCCACTGTAAATCATTCAAAATGAAAAAATTAAATTTTATGGCATCAAACTTATGTGGCATCGTGCCTGAGCAAAGGGCAGAAGGAATGTGATTCTTACACTGCCAGTTACTATTGAACTTGATTTTTTCTTTTTTTAACAGATTGCTGAGATACACATATAGAGAAAGGTAAAGTATATTTATTCTTTATTTGGACTTTGAATTATAAATAAAACACTCTTCAATCATTTTTGCCAGTTGTTTATAAAACTTTGACTACTAAGTGGTGTATTTTTTTTTAATATACAAATATTTGCATCTGAAACAGAATTTTGGTTTCAAGCCACACACTTTAATTGCTGCTGATGGTTAAATGTATCATTCATTTAGTCTGACAGATTCTTGAAGGAAAAAAAGTGTCACAGTGTCAGAAGTGGCATGGGGAAAAGGGTGAAATCTTATCATTTTTAACTGGAGAGAGAATCTTAAAATATATTAAAATCATGGCCTGTGTTCTCTAGTGATGAAGAGAATTTGGATGAGGCAATATGACATTACATTTAAAAAAATCTATATTCTTTGTTTTACACATTCCCTAGTACAGTTTATCAATGACAGCAATCATCACTGACCTGGCATGGTTCCTGTCTGTGAAGTGGCTTTTTTTTGACAGAAGAAATTTCTGATACAGTTTCTGAGGGTTTTCTGGAAGGCATGGTGGCATTATAGGTTTAGATTTAACTTTAACCCATGCAACAATGCAGGAGCTGGTTTTAAATTCTAATTGAGGTAGCTAGTAAAGTCGTTCTATGAGCACGCAGGTCAGTACTTGCCCAAGGTATACTTTTCAGATATTCATAGTTTTAAAATACCAGAGGTCATGATTTAAAGGCCTGAGATGATAGATGGTCACCTTAGAAATGTGGAAATAGGTACCTGGCTATATTTCAGGTGTCTCTTCTGCCACAAACTCTCTTGTTTTAATGAGATTCCCTTTGCTTTAGCTGGAAAATCTGTTAATTGCCTCATCCTGCACTTCTCAGCCCAGCCAGATCCCCTAAATGCATGGCTATATCCTTAGGACCTTACACACATATGAAAATGTGTCAGCACCTTTGAGAGGGGCTGTCTACATTTTTATCACCTGATGGGCACAGTTTTGGTCATGTAAGTGATAACCAGGGCCCTTGACCACTTCTTTACAAAGTGGTTAATAATTAGTATTTTAAGGAAACTTTGATATATACCCAATAGCAGTTCTTCTTGACTAGTATAAGGTGTGAAAAGCAACCCCTAGTGACAGCACCGAACCCTCCATGCACCAGTCGTCAAACTCTACCCTTTCCAGATGGCCTGTGTGCACTTTTTCAACTCTGGGGAATATTTTGGCTTTAATAAAAAACTATACTATGTACTGTACTAAAATTGTAGCAAAATTCATTGGCAGAAAGGAAGAATGACCAAGTCTTGTTTTCATTTGCCTCTATTAATACAGCCAAATTAATGGTATCTGATTTTTTAGATATGTTTAGGTTATAAGACTGTGATTTTCTGATCATGTGCAATTCTATCTATTACTCATGTCAAGTTAATTGAGACATTTTCAGCCTTTCATTTTATACCACGTATGATTTTATCTCATTTTGATTACATGTAGGTTTCTTTGAAATATCTGTTAAAACCTTATCTATAAAATGAAATGGATATTGAAATACCCGATCTCCATGTTGTAGGTAACAAAAACAATATAAATGTTAACAACATTCCCTTTAAATACAGAATCAACTATATTAAGTACCTTGGGGTTAAGATTTTAACTTCCTTAGATTTATGGTAAGAATTAAAACATCCTCTCTTGTTACATTTATAAACATACAGCTCATTAGATGAAGGAAATTTCCTTTATCATTAATAGGTCACATTAATGTGATAAAAATGTCTACAGTCTCAATAAATTTTATTCTTATTTTAAGCAGTTACCACATAAAGTGTTTATCCTTCAAAACTCTTAATAGTGCTTTTATATCCTCCAATTGAAATAATACAGGGCAAAGAATAAAAAGAAGCAAATTAATCCTGGGAAACAGGAAGACTAGCACTGCCAGATATGAAGTTGTAGCACTGATTTGCTAAACTTAAATATTTTCTTCTCTCTTTCCATGATTTAAATGTGGAAATGAGTGTCTGTGCTGAAAGATCTAGAACTTAAATGTAAAAATTACCTTCCAAGAAACAACTTTATGTAAGGGACCCAATACTTCCTTCTGCTTTGCATTCCTCTGTTAGTCAGAATAGGCTCTTCTGGAAGCTGAAAGTGGTAAGAGTCTCATTTATATTTGGAGATACCGATTATAATAACAACATAGAATAGAGGAAAGACAAAACTGGATGAGACTCAGTGACCACATAGCCTTGACTCTGAGAGTGACCACTCAGAAACTTTTTCCTCAAAGCTCTGTTTTTCTGAAAACTTGGCCATAGTAAATTATTTTTAGTGATTCCAGGTCTCGTTTCATTTGGACTAGGTGCCAAGCTTCCTACTAGAAGAGTTGTCAAACCCTGTGTTGTCTAGGCAGCAATTCCCGAAGTCTAAATCCAAAGCATTCACAAATTCAGAAAGAATTTGTTGGTGGTCTGCAGAGAGCAGGCTGGCCGATCTGTGTGGGATTTATTTTTGGTTTCTAGCTGCTACTACATGTGTTAAGTTTATTCATGGAGAAGCGAAAATGTTTGACGGAGTTATATAGTTATCTGGAAACAAGGGGCCGGTGGTATGTAAGATAAGGCCTGATATGCCAACAACCAGACCTTGGTAAGAACTAAAACTGCTGTGGAAAACCAACATTGTTCAGAGTAGTGAGTGCAGCAAAGGGATAAAAATGACATGGCAGAAGACTTAGCTTCCAAGAACAGAATGGATGCAGGATGCATGAGGAGAAGGGGTGATGATGTTTGTGATCTATAGGGGTGAGTGAATTCATGTGTGTATCTGTATGGGCATATGGACAGGTGATGAAACTACTGTATGGCTCATTTTTTTACAAATATGAAAAAAATCCCAACCTTATTGCAATTAAAAACTATGGGCATTCTTTACAATTAGAACTGGATTTCTGTCAAAAAACATAAATCTGGTTAAACTGATATATTTTGGTGGAGAAATGAAACTTTCATTGAAATTTTATTTTGAAAAAATGCAGATGAAATGTTAGATCAGGAATGTGTCACTTCATCTTTTGTTTTGTTTAAAATGGCTCTTCTGACTTTGAAGGTTGTTCTACAATACATGATTCTATATGAAAGCTATCAGAAAATGTAACTGCAGCCAAATTTGAAACAAGGGTTTTGGGTGGTTGAATTGACAGGATTTTATTGATAGGAATTTTTGAAGTTTGACTTTTCATTACGGTTGACATTTTTTTTTGAAATGTCAGAGTTTTTCACGTAATAGAAATTCAGATCTTTTCATCTATATTCCTGATACTGTTTCACTACTTCAGTAATGGCTGTATCAGCCACAGAATTATTGTTCATACACAAAGAAGTGATGGAATTCCCATCTACAACTCCCATGTCCTGAGAGCAGAAAATGCTGTAATAAAATGTCTCCTGTGCAATTGGAAGAAGTGTATGGGTGAATGGAGACAAGGTGCAAGACTAATGTTTAGGTATTATTATGTTCATTCATGCAGCTAGAGGAAGCTGCATTTAAGTTTTACCTTGTCTCTAAGTCTACTACATCCTTGTTAAAGTGTGGGAAGGTTTTAGAATTCAGAAATTAGGAAAGTACAGTGCTAGCTAAGTGGAGAGAGTTTAGCACTGAGCCCAGCTCATCCAAGATAAAACACATCATTGTCATTTCTCTCATAATGTGTACATTACACTAGTCAAATCATAGTGTCAGCTTTCATTATGTAGTTTATTTGCTTCATAAATGCCTTAATTACTACTACACTTTTGCAGGATGGAGTGTGGAGAAAATCTCTCTTGAACATGATTGAGATAGTAAAGCATCTGATGGAAGACAAATTCTCCCTTCCTACAAAAGGTAAAGTGGGAGTTTATTACAAGCTTTTTTTCCTTCCTTAAGATGTTGTCTGAAGCATTTGTTTTCAAAAGAGGATAAGTGTGCCTGGACTTCTACATACTATGATGGCAATGTGCTATTTAAAATGCTAAGGAAGGCACAAGCAGTAACACACACACACACATACATATAAATATATGTATATACGTATATATACAGGTGTATATATATATATGTATATAAAATATGTATGTCAAAACAAAGTCAAACTCTGGAGTGAGTCTTGCTGAGAGTCTTTCATCAAAGCTGCCATTCTTGACTGTTAGCTCAGAAAAGGCTCCTTGGCCTGTGTCTGGTAGAACCAGTAATTTAAGGATGGTACAGTAATTAAACAAAAAGTAAATACTTTCTCAAGAGCTAGTTGACCGCTTAGTACCCCAAATTTAACAACTAAACCATTAATGCTGTAGAGTATCATTCCCATTAGCTTTTAGCAAGCTTGAACAGGTTGTGATCTGGCTTGGTTTCTGTAGCGTTCACACAGTTTTTTTATGGCTGTCCTAGCAATTGTGTGGGCAGCTGACTGCATGCAAACTGACTCCAGTGTCATTCTGTGTGTGGGGTGGAGTCCTCACATGGGGTGCACACTGTGCACATGAGGGGTGTTATGTAGGATCTCATTGTGCCCCGGGCTGGCTGGGAGTACTTTCCCCTTCACTTGACAGCAGCCATGGAGACAGAACAAACGTCTTTGAACTAGATTTGGAGATAAATAATTTTCTTTGTTGAGGAGTTTTGCTAAGCCACTGCATGAATCTTGAACGAGAACCACAACACACTCATTGGGATTCAGTATCAGTGGATGTGAGGAGGAAAGTAGTGGGGATGAGAAGTACCAGAGAGCTTGGAGCAATTCCCTCCAGCATCATTTGCCCTACTGCTGGATTTTGGACAGTATTATCTCTGTCTAAGCCCTCTCCACAGCTGCTGTTGGGCAGCAACAAGAGAAGTCAGGCAATAGCAGCATGTATGCAGTGGTTGCGAGTGGGGACAGATGTTGGTAAGTTAGATTTCATTTTGATGTCCTGATTTATTTATTTCTTAGTTTTCTTTGAGAAGAAAGTGTGTAATATTGATCATAAGAATCTTTTAATCACAATAACAGGAAACCAGGTTTGGAATTAGGAACAAGAATAAGGTTTAATAGAAAAACCTTTCTCACGGGGAAAAGAAACATTTGGGAAAGGACATGAAATATAGATAGATCAAAATTTTAAAGCAGTCCTTTAACAAAGGTGGTAGAATTACCTGCACAAATACAGATGGATCAAAATTTTAGACTGGTCCTTTAATAAAGATGGTAGAATTACCTGCGCAAAATAGTAACCATACTCCCAGTCTGCAGCCAGGAAAATGATTAGTTGTTATTGAGTTTGGAAGAATAAGAAACTTTGGCACTATAGCAGTCAAAAAATACATTTTAAATCACAGAAGAATACATGAAAAGCATTTTTTTATCTAGGGAACTAGAAATAATACACCTGCAAGTATAATGAACGGCATAATATTGGCACTGCATGGGGCATTGAGCAATTTGTACCACAGTCATAGGTTCTTTCTTGCTATTAATTTGTGATAAAATAAACTTTTTTTTTCCAAATCTTTGTTGTATTTTTGGCTCTCATTTATTGTTCACCATCTCTTTTCCTTTGTGTTTAGTCTTTGCCAGCTTTTTCTGTTTCCCTTAAGTTTTTTGTCCATTCTCTTAGTTGTTCCCCTGGCTATGCTCCATCTCCTTAGGCTACCTCCAAAAAAAAAAAAACAAAACCCGAAAAAAAGGACTGCGTCATGTCCTGAACTGCAAAAGCAGTCAAATGTGTATCAGAATGTGGTTTGCTTCACTGATGGGTTTTCTTTAAAAACAATCTAAGCATACAGTGTGCATGTATATCCTTCTCTGATGGTACTGCTGTAAATCAGATGAGAAAAAAGGTGTCAGCAGTCACCCAAATGGAGCCTGATCTGGAATCAAGCTGGCAAAATGAGACCCAGCTCAGGTACAATGTGGTATGAGTTGTTAATGCATTGCTGACCCAAGGCTAACAAGTGCCAGTGAAAATTTAAAAGCAAGGCTTACACTAGGCAGATGCAAATGTGGGATAACACATAGTTCAAGTGTCTAGACCTTTTCTGAGCCTTTAAAGAAAGGCGGTTTAACACTGAACTGCTTCTTTTCCAGGTGTCTGTGTCAGTCACTGGACACAGGGAGGGAGACAAAGTACATTGGTTTTAAAATTCAACAAGACAAGACAGGCTATTTTGCTTTACTAAGCATTCAGAAAAAAAAAAAAAATCTTACAGGTTTACTTTTTAATAATTCATTGTTACTAATATTCTTCAGTTTGGTAACCAGGCCAAGAAAAAACACTCTGTAGGTATTAAACCATCAAGTAGAAGATTTACTTATTAGAGTCCCCATGCAATTGACAGCTACATTTGATGTCTCTGCACACTGAAAGTGCACTGAGCCATCGTGCAGCCTAGAGGTGGTGACACCGCATAATTCTTCCATTTTCTGAAACCTGAGGCCATGCCATCAGCAAGCACGCTGTCAACAAAGCAGTGACTCCTAGGCAATTGGTTTGTAGGTACACACCCCATGAGGACAGCCTTAAGTATTTGCTATCTAGAGCATATGGTTTTACCGAGTCAAAACATACTTGAGTTTATAGGTCTGTGGTTGCACAGGATAGTTATTTCAGTCAATAGATAGGAAAATACAGTTTCCAGAATGGGAGTCCTACTGTAATAGTCTGGTAAATCCCAGTGTTATGATACAAAAGAAAAACAATGTTCTTGTTATTTCTGGATGTTTAAGGAGATTACCATACCCTGGGATACAACGGTACTTTTCAGCTATTAATGCTTCTAAAACTTATTGAAAATAGTATTTAAATCTGGGAAAGATTACGTTTTATTTTGCGTGCATTAAACAATGTTCTGAGGGTAAATTCAAGGGTACAAGTTATTTAATTCTTAATTAAAAAGAAAAAAAGTAAGAAAAACTAGGTTCAGAGCTGTATAATATTTACTTGAGTAAATCAAGTTAACAAGAATGAAATGCCGAACAGAAAATAAAAACATTCATCTCTGGTTTATGACATAAAACACAAAGTTCAGGCAGCTGCAGATTAACAGGAGGAACAGTAGACAGAAAAAGTTAAATATCCAAAGAATTATATTTATGCCACCATCAGAGATTAAATTAAAAGTTAGAAGCAGATTCCTTAAGGGCAAAACAGAGAAACAAGACCTGGCATAAAACCAAACTCATAGGGCTATATACATGGCCTGCATTCTCAGTTGCACTGGTCTGCATGAGCATATGAGGTTCCAGTGTGTCATGTGAAGGATATGGAGAGGAAAATTAGCAAGTCATTAAGGAAATGACTGGTGAGCAGTTCATGATATACTGCCAACATCAGCTTATTTGCATTGCTGAAGGCTGAAACAGGATGCTACCTGTAGCCTACATAGAGGGAAAGGGATCTGACTAATTATTAATCCATTTATACCTGTAGGCTGCAGTGTTGCTCTGACTATCATTGTTAGTGGAAAACAGATAAATAAAGGAGATTAAACTTATCTATGACAGCAAATAACAATCAAAGGTAAATTATATTTATGATCCGTTAAAATATGAGGAAGATTAGAAATAACTGTAGTTATTGCTCACAAAGTAGCCTTAGCAGGAGATTGAGAAATCGGTCTCTAGAAGGCTTACCTTAACTCCCTTGTTTGAGCATAGTATAGTTATTTTGTGGTGGCCTCTTTTCTTTCCTTTTGAGATCAAAGCAAAACTGTTGCAGGATCGTTTCAGTCAGAAAAGCATACATGGAGCACTATGCATCAGCTTACAGAAAGGGTTTTGTAGGCAGCATGTAAAGGCAGCTGATTGAACTGAAAATGGTGAAAATACCTTTGATTACTTTTAAAAATCTGAATGCTTATCTTCTGCGACAGCAGAGTGCAGAACTTGACCACCCTACTTTACATGTTACTGCAAGGTGTCTAGGGTGACTGTTAGGTTTGAATAAGTGGTGTTTTCTTCAGTTCCTGGTGTATGGTTTAAAACTTTCCTCCTGAACTCATCCAAGCACATTTTTATGCAGCTTAACTCCCTGACTGACTTATAAAACAAAAAGGCAACCACTGTAGAGTCTGGTGCTGGCAGAGAAGGTGTGTGAAGGAAGCGCAACATTTACCAGTTGCCCCTCTTCTGCAGGCAGTTTGTGTGTTCCTCTTCCACCTGGGATATAATTATAGCTATTCCTCACATCAGGATATCTGCAACCTTTTGCTCAGTGGGTACACTCATGAGGGTATCTGTGCTGATCAGTAGTTAGTAAAGCACTTTGAAATGTTTTGGTCTCAAAGACACTATATAAATAAATGCACCATATCCTTCTTCATATATCTCACAATATTTGTTCTAGGATTTGATTTGTGGAAGATGCAGTGGTTGGATTCTTCAGATTGTAGCACCAGTATCTGGACATGGATGAAGATTTATGGGAACTATTATGTACTTAGGAAAAAAATCTATTTAATAGAACCTTTGCTCATGTCAGGAAAGGATGAATTTTCCCACTTGCTTTTATGCCTGGTACTTATAATGCTAGCATCTTTATTTAATTTTTGGTTCATGACTCTTCCACTTTTTAAACAGAGACAGTGAGTGGGTTATTTCCAGGATCTAGGCCACTCCAGACTCTACAGAAACACCACGAATGTTTCATTGTTTAAAAGATACTTGATATCCAAGTGACTTTTGATCCCTTATTTCAGCTTGCTACAGGCCGTTCTCTGCAGAATCATTTTGCAATATCTGTCACCGGTCCCTGCAGGGCTGTAAGGTTCTTATGATTGTTGCACTGTGGCAGCTGCTTTTTCTGCAGCAGTCAACCTGGCTATAGCATTTCTTTCCCTGGAGTTAGCATACTTCCGCACCCATATAGCTGTTTCCCTTGTGTCCTGTTGAGCCTTTTCTATTAACTGTGTCTTAGAATTTTAATGTTCAAGCCTGTTTCCTGATTTAGGTAAGGCTCAGCTAAGCAATTATATCATATTTCACCTTACACATACATAGTGCAATTTCAGGTCTTTGTTTTGCATTGCCTTTAGGTCCGCTTACACTTCTATTATACAAGGTACAATGGCTCCTCTCCTCTTACTGGAAATGTTTCTTGACTGGTTTTATTAGCAGTGTCTTCACTATTTGAGCTCTTCTGGCCCATGGAGAGGGAAGAGGGATCCTATCAATAAATATCCCTATAAGATGCTGTGCTCACTGGCCAAAGGGAACCATAAAAGGCACTTGAACGTTTTAATCCAGCCAGATGTCTCTCTGAGTTAGCAGCATGAACAGTCAAAAGGATTACTTGCTAGCATGTAGCCCCTATTTAAGGGTAAAAAAAAAAAAAAGAGGCCTACAGGAAACCAGTCCAAATTACTTACATGAGGTTCTGCTTTTAGGCCACCAAGGAAACAGGAGTGTTCAGCTCTGGGGTTCATGGGCACTAATATTATTCTCACAGGGCTGATATTAAAAAAGTGCACACATGTGGTCACACCTGCTGCCACATTGCTCTGTAGTCCCTGGGGTGGAGCGAGGAATGACTGCGTGGCACCAGGCTATTGGAATTTTGCACCCGCCTTTACCACATGGTTTCTGCATGACTGGTGGCCTCCGGAGAATTTCTCTCTGTGGCTAAGGGAAAAAAAGTGTACTGCCAAAGAAAACATAAATATAATTATGTCCTGAGTTGGTATGAATAGCCTGAGAAAGGCATGCAGAGCCTTCTGCTTTTGCAAGGATCTTCCATATATTTGGGGGATTTCTGCTATTGTTATGTTCACAAGACAACACAGCTATAAGTTCCAGGTTTATTTTTTTATTAATTCCGCTAAAAACATTCACTAGGGAGGAACCATGGGTGTTTTCTCCTTTCCCTGTGAAAACGGTGCTGGGATGCTAACCAGTGCTGTGATGGCTCTGCTTGCTCCCTGTGTCATCCCTGCTGCGCTGCTCTGGCCCAGGAGACAGGCAAAACTCCAGGCAGTTTCCCTCCAGAAATGAGTGACATTCATGACAGTGGGATCTTTTCCCACATATTATGAAAATTATCAAGGGAATAACCAAAACTGCACCAAGATCATCCTCAGATTCCTCTGCTGCCTCTTCCTCTGAGTTTCTGAATTTACACAAGAACAGTTCAGCTCCCTTGGCCAAAGCTTTTCTGCTTGATGAGTATCCTTGGCTGATCAGTTTGTGACACTTTGAAGAAGCCTGGTCTCATTTTCAAAAACTGCATAAGGCTCATTATAGTCCTTTAGAAAATCTAATATTATGTATTTTAATTTTCTGGGATCACTGTGTATGGATAAACTTTCATTTTCTTATGCTTATCAGTTATAATTAGATGTTGGCAGGCACTTGCTTTACCAACATGGTTAAACTCATATATCTTTTCTGTCAAATGTACAGTGTGATTGTGGAAACTGTAAATGCAGCTCATTGTGCTCTATTAGAGAGAGAATTTCACAACTAAGAATTTCTGCACTTACCTAGTGAAGAAAGCTGTAGGTGTTGAAATTCTACAGAGAAAATCCAGTTACACAATCATTATTAAAGTGCCTAACAGTATCAATCTCTCTTTTAATTGCTGTTATTCAAGGTAGTTTTTACACTACCTCTCCATGTCAAACCATTTTCCAGAGATATTGACAAATGGAAGTAATACTATTTAAGGTCACAACTTCTGTCAAAATTAATTCCATATGTCATTAGCTCAGGATTAATTTATGTCAAGGGAAGGGTCTGATCCTGCAAGTTTTATATACCAAGTATAGACTTCTTTCAGATAGGACTTTTTGGTGACTGACAGACATGACGGCTGGAACTTAAGGAGTTAATAATACACAATCTCAAAATGAACATTATGATCAGTAAGGGTTAAAGAACCTTTTCCTTGTTTCTGACCTAATGTTTTACTTCAGCCTATAGAAGGCATAGGTAACACTCAAAATAAATCACATTAACAGGTTCCCCAAAAGCGGTCAAATTACACGATTACTTAAGAAAACCCCTGGGTACATATGTGCACATTATGTGCTGTATCAATGCAAAAAGACAGCAAGCAAGACTAAAAAAGCTATACTTTTTATTTTGCCAATGAATATGTTGCACTTTGCAATGTTTAAGTGGGCTTATACAACATAAACATTTGGGACATTTAACATATCAAGCTCAAATAAAAATGACACGCAGATCGTTCACTTCTGAAGCTGCCTTGTGTTCAGTTATTGGAACACTCCATCCCTGTGGTTTCCGAAATATTATAAGTATATATTCCAGATTAAACTTTCTATTTTCCTCAAGGTAGTGTTGCTTTTCAGCCCTCAATGGCTTGGTTTTTGCCTAAAGAATCAGGTCCTATCAGCAAAATCAAAGGCGATTACACAGCTCAGTAGTCATTTAAGATTTCTGTGGCTCAATTAAGCATGTATAGCATGCCACAGCCACTGAGACTCTGTTTATTCAGTGAAAGTGCTCTGTAATTTATTTAAAATAATCCATCTTTAACAAATAAAGAGGCCATTGACTAGCCATCGCTGCAGGCATCCATTTAAATGCTGCCTTCTTGATGGTCTGTTTCGCTGGTGTAAGTTAAATACCTGACAAAAGTGATTCAGTTTTTTGGAAATAAGATTTGTATGCATTATATTTATTTTCTTTTACACCAGTAATCAGTTAGAACTTCTTTTTAACAGAGTGACCGTTAAAAATGATTAATGCTATTCACTCTGATAATAGATTGTGACTGTCAGCTCTGTGTGTGCGTGTTTAAAAGTGCTCAGGAATTGTGTCTTTATGATACTTTTCTAATCATGCTAGACCTGTTACTGTGTACATATATCAAAAGCTAGATTAGACGACTAAGGCCAGTGACAAAAACTCTTTTCTTTCCCAATATGCAGCTTGCTTTCTTTTCTTTTCCCGTTTGATTATTTCAGAAATGAGTCATTCCTCTAAGCAACACCAGAAAGCTGCCACAGTACTAGTGGATCTTCCCTGAGCATCAAAAGATTGCAGTGTAAGTTCCTGGTAAGTGCTGTTACTTGTTGCACTGGAACATGACCAACTCAGAAGAAGCTTTTTCTCTGTAATGAGAAACAGCCATTAAAAACCATCTTGGGAATAGGGCAAAGTATAGTGCTAAATTTCCAGTGGAAAGGCAATAGAGAAGGCTATTGGTTAAAGGACTGCTTCTTAGGATTAGGGATAAATAAAACTCTGGTAGCCACAATGGCACCTCCTGTCTAGCAGCCACACAGTATAGCTGTGTCTTGTCCTCTTTTCAGACTTAAAAAAGAAAAACAGCCCACCAAGAACAACATCAACCTTAGAGGAGGTGAAACTAAGCTGTTTGTGTTATTGAATAATGGCTTTTTAATGGTGGTTAAACAGAATCATGGACAGCACTCAATATTTCTTTATGTAAGCATCTAAAGAGAATATGTGACATGTTCACAGAAGAATTTCAAAGTCTGAGCAACACATGTGCTTTGTTGCAGTAAGCTTATTCTCACACTATTCATTCTTTTTTGCTTTTCTTACAGAAGACTTACTAATAGTTCATTTGTACCTACTTAGATGAGAATAATTTTTCAATGCATGTTTTTTGAAGAATGGGTAATTCTATTTTAAATATGAAGGTTTATTCCAGAGCCCTGGAGACTGTAACGCATTTATAGTCATTTAGGTTGTCAAGTTTTCACATGGAGGTCTGTAGTACCTATAGAGAAGAATGCAGCAAGCTTCATTCCTCATTTTAGTTATATAGGACAATCTAGTTAGTATCTGCACTTCTGGAAATAAGACAAAGAAATTTTGTCTAGCATGAGACATTAATGCACTTATTAATTTGCCCTTAATTTTAATAGTTAATCACAGACACAGGACGGGAGTAATGGAAGAGTAGTGAAAACTACCTTACAGCTTTGGAGATGGCCTAGGTCAAACTTGAAAATATTTTTATAAGGAGTTCTAATTTATCTTTACTTCAATGTTTTACCATGTCTTTTAAAATGGTTTGCCAATCCTGATATTCAGGCACTATCTTGTGTTCAACATGTTGTTGAGGAAATGATCATATTTTAAGACCTTAGATCAACCAGCATGGTAACACCACAAGCCAAAGCACTAGCTCCTCAGTTAGGACTCATGATTGTCCTGAAATTACGACTAAGTTGTAGCTGTACAGATAAAACTGAGGCAGCAGGATCTTGTTGTCACTATGATTAGATGGCAGAGGAAACAATCACGTGTTCTAAGTTGAAGTGTTTTTCCTTTCACATTTGGGAAATTTCACTTTTCTGTTATAATTGCTGGATGACAATATTGAGTTAGGTTCTAGCTCATCACTAAGAGGTTTTGGTAATTTTAAGGCAACTGCAATGCATTGCAACTCCTGTGGCCTTATGGTAGAGTCCAGGATCCTGCGCTGAACAGCAACTCCGTGTTCAACTCTTAGACAACGCTCTCTACAACTACCTGAAAGGAGGTGGTAGTGAGGAAGATGTCAGTCTCTTTTCCAAAGTAGCAAGTGATAGGATGAGAGGAAATGGCCTCAAGTTGTGCCAGGAGAGGTTTAGATTGGATATTAGGAAAAATGTATAAGGGTCTTTTCCAAGCTAAATGATTCTATGATTCTATGAAATACCTGAGAATTAAATCTCTGTCTCATCAGTGAACACAGAGGATATGTAACAAGAAACATGGAAGGAAAAGGTAGCCTGAAATCCTGTCTTGCCGTAACATGAAAATGTCTTGCTCAGAGCTACAAATAAGTATCTACTCCTCTTTTCAGTATGTCATTTAAAAAGAAAAAAAAAAAAAGAAAAAAAAAGCAGCCTGCTTTCTTTTGAAGTACAAATGTGGATGGTATTGGCTGCTAGGGCATTTGCCTAGAAAAATGTTGGTTTGTGCCCAGTGTTCTCCTCTGCCTTGGAGGCTGCCAACCCAAATTTCCTATACCACCCAGGAGGGTGTCCTGATCAAGAAGTGTATGTGAATGGGATCTGAATCCTGGTCAAGCTGAGGCAGGAAACAGCCATGCAGCTCTTCAGTTTGAAGGATGTATAAGACAGACCTCCACTCACCTTGGGAGCTACCAGGTCACACAGAGGTGCAACTGGAATAGCTAGGAGCCTCCAGGATTAGAAGAGAGCTGAGCCTCTTCGGTTGCAGTTTAGGATTAACATACTGGATTCCCATTTTGTATAAACTATTCTTTGATCATAAAGGCCACTGGCATGGAATTGTTTCCTCCAGGGTTTAGCACGAGGAGAAACTGAGGTACCAGATATTGCATTAATTGCCTAAGGTCACATGAGGCAATGGTGGAAACACGCCGTGAAAAAAGTGACCTAACTCCAAGCCTCATGTCCAGTGGGTGGGATGACGTTGCTGTCCTGAATGGGATCTTTGTTTGAGTGATGAAATGTAGCACCCCAAGAAAAGGTAAGAAGACGTTAAGAACACAGATTTCCTTTGCACTTATAATTCAGAATGTTGCTTTTCATTCATAGTGGTGCAAATATATTACCTTGGTGAAAAACCAGGGAGAACAGGGACTATACAGCAGGAACAAGCTTGTGGGTATGCATGGGGTAGAGAAACAGAAATTATGCTGTATGAGGCATTGGAGGACTTCCAAGTATTTTTATTCATTATTACTATTTTTATGTGAAAGGGAACAGCCTTCCAGGCCTGGCTGGTTTGCCTCGGGTAGGGATTTTGACAAGTTCAAGTCCAAATCTGTGTTTGAGTGTATGTGTGTGTCTATGCATGCAGGGTGCTTGCATGAGGTCCGGAATGTACAGCTTTTATCCGTTATTGCTCTCGTTTACCTGTTCCACCCTATTCTGTCAGTGCAAGGAGCCTTTTATTTAGTCATATGACCTTCAACTTCCAAAGTACCATTTTTAAAAGGGAATTAATTGGATAAGCGTTTTTTTTGTTTGTTTGTTTGTGGTTTTTTTTGTTGTTGTTTGTTTGTTTTTGTGTTTTTTTTTTTTTTAATTGAAACACATGTAAAAATACCAAACTAAGTGATTTAAGGACATTTTAAAACTGGAAGAGTTTTTTTTTATATGAAAATATGAAACTTTTTTATTACATCAGCTAGGGTTAAAGAACTGATTAAAAAAAAAATTGTTAACGTTACATTTGGGTTTATAATACTTAGAAAACTGCAAGAATAAATGTTTCTATGACACATTAAATGAATTTAATTTAACAGAAAATATTATTGAGAGACCTTTTTAGAAATCTGTCCAAACTGTGGTTTGGTAGCCATTTTGTGTAGGCACATTAATTACTGAGATCTTTTAGGAAAAGATTATTTGATCCTGTACATAAATTGACTGAATGTTTTAATTTACTGGATGTTACTTATTTATTGATTTATTTATTTCTGGTAGCTAACCATAGTAATACATCATTTATCTTGTTTTGCAGAAGAGCGTGAAATGCTTTTATAAGAAGAACCAGTAGATTTTATGTTTTCGGTGGCTTCTCATAAATGAGTGAGAGAAAGCAATTTCATTTTGTTAATCATGTTCTAGAAGCAAGAAACAACTGGAGGAGGTTTTACCCAACCACACAGACTTGACCTTGACTTTGAGCTTTAGTTTATTGCTGTTTTCATGTTAATGTCAAGTAGGTTTTAATCAACACGTACTCTAGCCACTATATTTAAAGCAATATTCACCCATAAGGAGACTGCCAGCTCAGGAGCTGTGTAGCGCTTATGTACCCAGTCTGAGTCTGAAATAAAATATCTGCAAATTTAGATGAAATAAGCTCACAATAACTCAGTATATAATTCCAGGAAGTGTGATCCAAATGCAACAACAGGTTGGGGTGCTTTGGATGAAGGAATCTTCAGATCTGCTCCAGATGGGAGAAGTGGGTGGAGGATGAAGCTGACCTCAGGGTGAATAGAGAGCCCTGCTTTGGGCAAGGTTTATGGTGTGAAAGCCCTCTTTTGGACCCTGGTCTTGCCAAGTACTGGTTGTTCCAGTCAGGTTTCACATGTGGTGAGCAACGGCACTGGGTTCTCTCACTGTGAGTAAAGCACAGTGCTGAGCACCTGGGGCTGGTAAAGGCAAATTCCTCCACCTTCCAGCTGCCTTCCAGCCAGTGTTGTGTGGAACTGTGTGAGAACCAATAGGAATGCACTACAGGAACTTATTTCAGTAATTTAAAAAATTACAACTGAATTGCTACAATGACTTGGGAGTTCTTGTGTGATCTGTGATTCTGTGTGGGCTCCCCATGCAAAACATAGCAACATAAGCAGTGTAGAAGTCAACTTCCTATAGCAATCTCTAAAGCACTTTTCTCTGTTGCAGCCCACAAATAAAAACTAGATTTAACAGGAAAAAATACATTTAATTATATATATGTACACACACATATATATATATCTATCTATACATTATTTTTTCTCCATTGAAGAAACCCAGTGGAGATCCCTGGGATTTAGCCTTATCAATTAAATTGCTGGTACTTCTATAGAGTTTCTAACTAAGGTGCCTGTAGTGTAATAACCAGGTGGAGCCTTTTATGTACACAGGGCAAAGGAATATAGAGTGTGATGGGTAGTAAGGCAATTTCTACTGTCTTTATTTTTTTTCCCAGTATTTGCAAACCAGACATGCTTTAAAAATATTTAGGGAAGGGCTGATTTGTGAAGCAAATAGCTCAAGGTCTAGTGGTTTGATTAGCCACATGTTTCTTCTGAAAACAAAACATATTACATGTAAAGGGAGCCTGGAATAAGTTATCTTAACTCCATCAGTAACTTCAGTGGAGGATCTGTCCCACTGCATATTTCCACATCTTCTGGGGAGTCATTTATGGGTATGGAAGCTTAAGACAGTGTTGCAAAATTGTACATGCCTAATTACCCAACAGTTGTATTATTTTTAACAGGAAAGTAAATTACAAGACGTTCTTGGGTTTTTCAGTTGTAAATATTGTGATTATGAGAAAGGCAGGACATACAGCATTTGTGCTTGCTCATCACAACTAAATAAGTAAGGGTTAAAGTAACACAAAAAGCATGGTGATAAAACAGTTAGTTAAATCTGATTTTGACCAAGATTATCACCAATCATTTGCTTAGTGGTTTTTTGGAAGGGCAATTTCTTTCTGTCTCTCAAGCCCCTACTACCCGCCATCTGTTGATAATTATTGTTCAGTCTCTGTTGAGAACTTGTGATATTTAATATTTCCTCACCACTTGAACAAATAAGCGATAATAACTGCAAGGTACTTGACCACAGGTGTAGAAAGGCATATAGCATGAAAGAGTCAGTGTACACCTTGGATTTTGAAAAAAACCTCAGTTTTCTATTTGTGATAAAGATAAATCTGAGTTCTTGAGGACTTGTAAAATACATGATTTGCACAATGTCTCTGGATTTTTTTTTTAAATGATATTAGTCAGAAAGCTTAAAAATTATCCATTCTTGTTTGTGTTTCTTATTATTTTTAGTTTATGTTATCCTTTCTCATAGAAAATGTTGATTAATTATTGATATTAATAACATATACTAATAAGCTACACTTTTAATCTTGGAGCTTTGTAAATAACTGCTATCCAACCTTCATGACATCCATGACATGATAACTTCTAAGCTTATTTTAAAGATTGCCTGACAGCAATATGTTTGTGTTTACCTTTCACAGTTTGACAGTTCACTGCCTCTTGAATTACATCCCCTGTTAGTGACATTGCTTAGCATTTTCCAAGACCCAAATCAAAGATTTTCTGAGGTTGTTTGTCCATCCATCAGAACCTTTCTAGTCCCAGCGCTTTGAAAAGCTGTTCCCTGTCAAAACACCACAGACAGAGTACACTCAGCTGATAGCAAGAAAAAGTGCCTTTTGCTTTTGAATATGTGGCTTTGGATGGCTTGACAAAAATCTCAGCATTAGAATATGTATTTTGTGTTTTTTTTTTTTTTGCATATCAGTTTTTCTTTTCTTCAGAGGATTCAGTAGGTACAAGCCTGAGTGCTCTCACCTCAAAACCACTGAAGTTCACAGAAGTACTGGCTGCAGCTGCCTCCACCTCTAAGATGTTTTCCTGAACAGCTGCTCTGGAGCCTTTCCCTGCTCACCCTTACCTCTGCCGCCTGCACACAGGCTGATCTCCCTGACCCTGTGTACAAATGGCAGAGTAAAAAAAAGTCACAGGAATGCTGATTTTTAATCCTAAATTGAGTATGCATTTCGTATAGTTGCCAGGTGCTAGTACTAAACCCCCTCTCCCCAATAAATCTTTGAATTTTATGGGTGTTTCATTATCAAATTGAAAATAAAACCACTGAACAGGAAATAATAATTCTTAAAGGTTCATGCAAAATCAATTATATTATCCCTTGATAATGAAAAAGGAACCACAGGTCTCTGAAACAGGGTGAATTTCTTAACAGATAAAAAACGTACAGTACTTCTTTTAAAGAAACTGATTAGCTAATACGGTTCTTGAAAGTTGTTTGCATCACTGAGCATTAACTTTCCATTTATAATTCTTTTTATTATTGCTTTAAACAGATGGACAAACACCAAAGAGCCAAAAAATCCCAAAGATACCCGTTGGTCATAGATTGCCTAATTTTTTGTACACTTGTTTTCTTTGATTCTTCAAGAGGAGCATAAATGAAAGCTTCCTAGACATTATGAAAAATATCACAATAAATGAATAGGAATAATAGGATGATGGTTAGAATACAAGAGACTAGTTTCAGTTCATGCTACCTTTTCTTTTTGCTGTTGGAATGTAACAAATATTAACTGCTACTGCTCTGCTGTACTTCATTACATAAATATTTGTGTAAATTCACACTGTGAATATATGAAGTGCTTTGATGGGCAAAGAGGAGAGTTTCCCCATGTGCTGGTTTTTTCTTTATGTGAAGCAACAGCACTATACGCACTGACCGAACCTTCACACATGCTGTTCAGCATTAGCTTGAGTTCTTAGTTCTCTTTTTTACTCCTCCGCAACTGGTTTACTTACCAAAACCAGCTCTATTGCCATACAGCAATTCCCAGGTAAGTCCTCCAAGCCAGCATTATGGAATTTCAGCTATTTTTTTTTTAAATGAGCTAGTGGTCTGGACGCCTTTCTATGCCCCACCTCCTTTATAAGATTAACTAATACACCATGCAAAATGCCAAGAAACTGTACAGGTTCCCACCTGTGGCATCTGTAAGCCCTCAAAGAAGAGAGCGTTTGGATCTGGCAAATTTTTAATACTCCATTATGCTCTACTTCTAGCGATGAGTGTTACTGTTTTTTCCTGCCATCAGTTTTCCAAATGTGGTAGCAGCAATATGCATGCAGAAATCAACAGGGAATTTTATATTAAATAAAGTATTTTATTATAGTGCTACATATACTGAATCTTTCTGCCCCAACAATAATGTTAGTATATCTTAGGTATCAATTCAATAAGCAAAGCCTTTCCTCTGTTGTATAAACATTGTTGTAGCCATGGTAGTTAAGGAGGTTAGAGAAGCATGGCACATGGAAAGAGGAAATATTGGCATAATAAAAAATGTCATTTTCCCCTGCAAATTTTGCTTCTTTAATTGAGGATCATTATCTGCCTAAATAAAATTATGAGCAAATGACTCTAAGATGGCATAAAACTCTCTAAAATTTCCAGATGAGAAGGGCATTTTTAACATGCTTTCTAAGTATTTTGACATTTCAGTGAGAAAGAGAGCTTAAAAAACCTGCATGGCTCAAGAATCAATGTAGTATGGAGTGTAATCAAAGAGCAAGGCGGCCTCAGAGGCATCCATCAACAGAAACAACCAACTATCACCACTACATTCATTTTAGGAGCCAACCCACAAGTCTAGGTGTTACTGCTGGAAAATATATAATGCGGCTTCACATCAGGATCCTGGAGCTGCCAAGCATATCTCCAGAGTAACTTTAACAGTGATTACACTTGATGAAGGAGGTAGAGGAAGTATAATCATGTGCCAGCAGCACCAGGAGAATAAGGCCAATATTGAAGTTAAAGTACGTTTATGTGAATTCTTGTTCCGCCATTAAACAGCAGTTTTTCATAGGATGAGCTTTGCCTACAAAAGTCTCAGGTGTTTCCACCTAGTGCTGGTCTCTTTTTGTAAATATATAGACTTTTAATTACAACAAGTAGGGTAGCTAACAAGGGAATATTTGAAAATACTGAAGACAGTAAATCTCATAATCATGAATTGCCTCTGTGATACCATGCTAGCCTCTGAAATTCCCAAATGAGAAGGGCTATTTTACCATGCATAAGTAGTTTCACATTTTTGTTGGAAAGAGAATTCAAACTGGTGACAAAGTAAGCGCTTAGCTGGGGATGGAGGAGGAGTGTTGTAGGCTGCAGTCCTAGAGATTGTGGTATTGTAACAGTCAATATTGACTGAAGAAATGTACTTTATTCCTGTATTTTATTTAAGTTATCTAGTGCTTGAAGTGAATACGCAGTCCACTGCAGTCACAGCCAGCAAACAGATGTCTAGCCCAGAAGAGTCTACAAAACAGTTCCATATGTTCTTACTCTTCAGAATTCACATTAAAAGAACAAGCTGGAGCTTGTTAAAGGATTTCTGTCCAATTTTACCTTTCTATCACAATATATGAAATCCATACTTCTATGGGCAGCCAAACCAGAATGTGTTCTCTTATTTAGGTCTACTTTGATGCTTAAGTAGCCTTCCTGCCGGTGTTCTGTGGACAGATGTCTCTCTATCTGTAGACTGTATGCTAAGCAGGGGAGTTTTTGGCAAAGTGCTTCTTTTTTTACCTGTTCTGAGTTGGCACTGAAAGCCTCCTTAGTAGGAATGTAGCCCTGAACTGGGAAAAAAACACTGTCCTGGAAAGAAAGTGAGGGGGAAGCCTTCTGAGAAATAAAGCTGTGTTACATCTAATGCTGGCTGCATAAACCCATCTAAATCTGAATAAGTGACACTATCTTGCAAGCAGGGTTTCTCGGGGGGAAACCATTTTGGTTTCTGTATGAAAAAGGCAAAAATTAAATAATTCATAATAAGGATTTCTACATAGGATAAGTGGAGAAAGATGAGATTCCTTTATCTACTGTAGAGGAAAAAATACGGTTTAAGAAAGAAAGTGAGAAACCCTCTGCTGCAACTGGCATTCTTAGTGGGAATGCATGTCCTCCATTTTGGTGTTTCAGATAGAGGAACAGCTCTGAATAATCTGGAGTGTCTTAGGCAATTTTAGTGAATTAACTGAGTTAAAGAGTAATAGAGAAAAGAGCTTTTTGACTCCATCACCTTGCTGTCCTCCTTGGTCTGAGAGACTCTGTGATCAAAAAAAAAAAAAAAAAGAAAAAAAAGAAAATTTCTGAAACTAATTTAAAAGGAAAGAATAAAGGGATTTTCAGGCTTTGAGAAGCTGAGTTAAACAACAGCATCAGGCCACAGTGATATTGATTGATCAGTCTTCTAGCATTTTCTCAAAACACAAGAAGAGTCTTCACCTCCAGTGAAGTGCTGTTATGGAGGTAATGTTTATTTCTTCCCAGTTATAAATTTTCCTTGGTCTTTTGACTTGGTCCTGTATTTTCCTAGCCTTCATTCTTCAGTGAAACTGCTGCATATGTATATACTAGGATGTGAATTTAAAGGCATTAAGCTTTCAGGGCAGGTTGCAGTCTCATCCATTGAAGAACTTGTGTTTTCATGTAAAGAGATAAAAATGCAGTCAAGTTTTTATGAGGGCAATAAAAGGATACCCTCTGATCTCAGGTAGAGTAAATACTTTTTCATGCTACTGAAACATCTGTTGATTGCATAAGATTATCATACCCACTAGGTTGCACAGTGCTACCATCTTCTTCTTTTTTCACAATATATTATGTTCAATATATTATGTTTTTATCCCACTGACAGAAATGCAGCCATTAGCAAGTTGATAGGAAACACAAGAAATCTAGAAATCAGCAGTCTGCCTTGCATACCTGCCTAGCTCTTAATGAAGTCGAGGTGACAGATTACATGTGTATACGACAAGAATAGCAGTAGATTCTTTGATTCTAACTAACTATTGTACATTGCACCCAAAATTAGCCAAATACTGGACCTGAACTTGCTTCTACGATGATAACTTCAGTGTACAGATAGTGCATTGTAGACATAGTTTGCCCCTATAGCTAGGGTAATTTATTCATGGGTGGATTTGTTATGCATGTTCAAGCAGCCTGTTACAATACAGAATTAACCCTCATCCTGTACTTCAGCTAAAGCTGAGAAAACTATTTTTTGGTGTGCTAGATCCATCAGCAAAGGAAGTCATTTATCTGGAACTCAGTTCTCTGGTTCAGTGCTTTGACAGTATATATGGAAGCAAGAAGCAAATCTTCCCCAGCTCAAACACACATGGCATGTTATTGATAAAGAGCAGAAATGTATCTCCAAGTAGACATGACAGAAACCAAGGCCGTATCCAGCATTCATGGGAACTGAGACATGATGTAATCTCAGACAAGGTCGTCAGTGTAAAAATGCTCTTTCTATTTATTTTTAAGTTCTTTCTGTAGCTGCTGATTGTAGAAGGAAGCTGCTTCTCAAAATGCTACACATCTGAATGAGGTTTCTGATAAGATGTTTGAGACGCTGTTTTTCTTGAGTCTTTTTTTAAGTCTCTTTCCAGGAAAATATTTTATGCTCCCAAAAACTATTCCTGAAGAAACTGAAAGTGATTTGAATTCCTTAACTTTTATCTTTCTCTGTTGGATCTATAGAGGACAGAGAATCTGTTTCCTAATAGAATTTATGCAATCCCATACTAGTGTAAATCAATGAAAAAATAGCTAATAATCTACTTACCAAATGTGTTAAAGATTCATTTTCCTTAATATAGTATGAAAGTGCCTCTGAACACATTTCCTGTGTTTTTCCACTGTTTCCAAATAATTTTATTTGCCCTTTACTGTCAACGAAAGTGACTATGAGATGCGATTGATAACACCAACTGATGTGTGAAATTGAGAAGCTTCAGGTGATGCTAGTTTTTTCCTTTATTTATTTCTTTGTTTTTTTTGGAGAGCTACAGAGCCTCCTACTTAGTTTTTTGATATCTTTTTGTATCATCAAAGAATAGTTTGAAGACCTGCAGTTGAGAAAAAACAGTAAAGATTTTTCTCAGGGCTTGCCTCTTGCAGCTTTGATATGTTTAGTCTCTTATGTCCTCAGAGAGTGATATAAGAGGAAGACAGCAGAGCAAGTAACTCCTTTCTCTCAAGCTGTCCTCTTGAGAAACAAATGGGTCTATGACAGACTGCCAGTGGGCATAGGCAGTTGGGATAAAAAAGTGAGAGTGGGATTCTTCCTGAGACAATCTGAAATTGTAAGGAAACAAGATGTGGTGTTGTTCTCAGGAAGAGTTTGGAAGAGAAAATGGAGGATTCGAATGCAGCCCTGGTTATCACCCCCAATGTCCTTGGGCTGAGGTCAAGCCAGCCTGAGGCAATTACATAAATGGGACCATACCTGAATGTTGGATCTTTAAGTGGAAGGTGTCAGTGGACTGGTTTCTCAAGCAATCAGGGATACAAAGGATTTTTCCTTCAAGAACACTTTTAGCAAATGCATAGCACTCAGCTTGAGGACAGTTTTATTTGAGAAATTTTGGTCGTATTTGTGGTGAGAAAGAAATGAGTACAGCTAGACCATTAAGATTATCTTCTGTGGCAGTTCAAGTGTAGGAAGGAGAAAACTCAAAGTGACTGGCAGGCAAAGAGTAGAAAGGGGTTAAGAGGTCAGAGGAAAGTAGGGTCTTCAGGGAGCAATTGATTTCCCTGCATTCATTTTGTTTGTGTTTTTCCATCAGTGGGATATGTCTATAAGTCCACCTGCACTTTTGGTGAAGTCTGCATGATTTTTCAGTCTGCATACCACAGAGGTGAGTGTTTCTGATTTTCAGCAACAGAACAGAGGGAAATTCCACATACCCCACACAGTATCTGAAAGTGTACACTGTGGTAAATGGGACAAAACCTGTCAAAACCAGTTCACTTATAAATGTCTTATATATGCATTGGCAGAGAGTGCTTACCTTCTCCATTGGGAGGATAGCTGAGAGACTGAGGGTCATGAAGGTGAACGCCAAAGGCTTTCTTAAAAACTACATTTTTACCCCTTTACAGCTTGCTTTATGACACGTGTAAAGCTTTCATATATTGGGAGAGATTCTGCCTTAATCTTTAAATCTAAGACATAAATTAAACTACCCAAGATATAGGGATGTTTAAACACTAAGCTGTCCTGTCAGGGTATCTGTCCCCACATTGAAAATCTAGTCTTCACAGAAGTGGAAAGCTTCTGAGAGTGCCCATCTGGATCTGAGGACTCTCTTGAAGGTAGAGAAGGTAGAGAAGGTAGAGAAGGTACAAGAATGAGGGGACTGTTCTCAGCATGAGAGCTGGCCCACCAGAACCTGCCACTTCAGAAGGCTGTTGGGAGGGTATCAAAGGAAACAGGAGAAATGCTCCAGCAAATCACAAAGACAATTAGTATGCAAATGTAGGTGAGAACAGAGTCAAGGACACTAAAGTTAAGTACAAAATATTTGTAAAGTCTGGAATTACTCAAACTTGTCTGTTTACTTTCAGACCTTGGAAATAAGTTTGTCTGGATGGCAAATACAATCCAGTGAGACTAATTTATACAAAATTAGTTATTATTTCTGAAAGCAGACTTGAATGCTGTAAGCAGATATAAATGCATAATTTCTACACAATTCCCTCCCCATGGTATCATGATTGAATTGCTGTAACTCTTAGCACAGACAAATATTTATATTGTCAAGACTTCTAAGACTTTTCTGTTCATCAGTAGGTAACAGTTGCCGGTTAGTTCTACAGTAGGTTTTATTGTGCTGTTTAACTGCCCATTCCATGGTGGTCCATGCTTTTCAATGACAAATGACTGCATGTAATTTTGGTGCTATATCATTAAGACATGGAGGGGCATTTGTGTTCTCCTCTATGTAATATAACTGTGAGTGTACATTCGCTTTGGAGAAATTATGTGTTTATTATGACAAATAGTGAATTTTCAAGTATTTTAAGATATTTTTTTGGAAAACATCCCTCTTCTATGTATATATTGAAGGTATTGCTGTGACCCAGCATGAAAACTTATGGTATAGTTGTCTAAAAAAATGTACCTACTCCCTATAACATGTTTAGATTGCTTTTTTAGACTCTATAAAATTTTAGCTAGCACTAAACATAGAACTTCATTCATCATCATGCAAGCAAAGGCTGCCAAAGGAAGCCTACTCTTCCTGAGCTAAAAGTGGCAACACTCCAGTATTGGCAGAAATCTAATGAATCATTTCCTGCTTTTAGTTTTAGATAAATAATCAAAAAAGATTGTCTAGATTCCGATCCAAAAGTAATTTTTCATAGCAAGGGATAAGACCACAGGTACAAAGATTGTAAGTGGAGAATGTTGTCCTGTTAATTACTTGATTGGAAAGGCCCTAAGAAATCTGTAGTCAGTTCAAAATATAAAAATCCAATTTAAAATAAAATGTTAAATAATCATATTGTCTTTTAAGTAGAGTAGCTTGAAGTGCACTGAAACAGAGAAGTTTGAGGATTTAGTTTACTCTTGATGTATTGAATGAATGTGTACCAACAGGGTCTTGGTGGATCTGCCTTCTTTCTCAGGGAGAGAGAGGGCAGAGCAGGCAGAGCAGGGACAGCAGCTGCTGCTGCTCACAGTGAATGGTCGTGGTTGTGGTGAGGTACACGTTGAGGAACTGCTATCTGCAGACTCTCTCTTGTTCTTCCAGTTCTTCCCTCTCTAGTATTCACCAGTGACGATGGCCAAAAAGAGGAATGGATGGGACCATCCTGAAAGGGATGGAGTAGAAATTGTCAAAAATTGTGCGAACTACAGCACATCTATTTGCACATTTCAGAACCTATGAGGGACCTGAAGCCTCATTATCATTCATGAAATCTACTGTCAATGTATTTTTCCTTTTAAGATGATAGGTACAGGGAATACCTCCTATTGCTGCTAATTTCTGTGTATAATCGAGTGACAGAGATTTGAGGGGTAAAATTCATCTTTAGTTGTGTACAATGTGGGAACTGATTCAGATACACAGGACGACATTTCCTGTTTCTAGTTTCCTTTAAAAAATGTGAATCTATAGCAAAAACATCTTTTGAGCACATAAGACTTCAAAGTTACGAAGTGGGGAATGAAATCCTGCAGTGGGAGTCTGGGGGATGGTCTATCTATCTATCTA